>NC_060122.1:706483437-706786467 GCF_021461395.2 Schistocerca americana
AAATGCACTACACCACGGAAACGAAAACGAGCAAATCAATCAATTTCCAGGGCCTCACAATCACGAACAACAATAATTCACATATTTGCAAAATTTATAGAAAGCACACAGTAATTGACAACATGACACATACCGTATACACGATGCCACCGTGAGGCACACAAGCACGCATACTACAAGCAGTGATCAACAGAATACAAATCTGCCACTAAACCAGGCAGCCATACTAAAAGAAATAGACACATTACAATATATAGTACAACAAAATGGTTTCAACCCAAACGTAGCAAGACAGAAAAACAAAAGAAAAACTACACTTACGCAATTAAAAATTCAGAAGGACATAAAACTGACCAGAGGAAAACAAAAAAGACTAATCCGACTATATTTAGGTACAATATCAAGCAAATTGAACGCACTAATGAAGAACATAAGTATCCATTTCGGGTATAGAACCAACAACAATATCCTGCATAGACTTCACTCAGGAAAAACAAAAATACCAATACTCACAAACCCAGGCATATACAAAATCGAATGTCATAATTGCAGTAAATTTACATAGCTCAGTTAGGGCTAACGTCGGTATATGATATCGGGAGCACACGAGAGTTAGCGAAAATGTTCCATCTACATTCTTCAACTACCTAAAGAACGATAACCACAACGCAGAATGAATGGAGTTAGCAATGAGCATTTTGCAGATACTACATAAAGATTTATCAATGAACGTACTTGAGGACGCAGAAATCTACGTGCACACAATACAGCACCATGATGACATTTCATATGAACAAACGGATTTAAAACGTAAACATTACTTAGAAAATTTTATTGAGTTTCTAACCAAAGATAACAGATAGACACAAACAACTACCCATAGGCACATCGATACAAATATCATACCCACTGCCTGAAATGCTAACATCAACACACAAGTATCTTTGGTCAACTGTCAAATCTGGCAATAAAATGTCAAATTATAAATATTAGAAGAAAATATCGTAACAACAGGAGCAAACCAAAAAACAGCTTAGGCCTGTAGCATAGGAGTCCTAAACCTACGTTGTAGGAGTGACAATTACCACTGATGATAGGCCTATATGGTCGTAAGTACAAAATTTGGATATCCGAAAACATGATAACCAACATTATAATAAAATACAAATATGATACTAACTTTTGCAGATGATCTGAAGGTGACATTCTAGCCGAAATGTATACATCATCACAATAAATGTATCACTAAATTACTATAACATCAATGTGTATTTTATTACATTTAAGTTCATTCATTCTAATATAACGAGATTAAATCACCATCTACACGGTCATTTACACTATTTAAATTAAGGTCAACCATTCCCTTGTGGTGCAGTGGGAGAAAGCAGCGGCCGCGGTATTAAGTCCTAATATCTCTGACGTGTCCTCCATATCGATACTCTGGTTGGGGGGAATCCGAATCACTGTCGGCTACCAAGCAGAACACACTATCGGGAAATAGATGCGTAGACAGTTAGGGAAATGAATCCTGGTACAATGTAATTACTAACAGAGACAGCAACAACAAGAAAGATACGTCATGTGTAATTCCTTAGACATAAATTATGAATGACAAACAGTAGGGTTCGGTGTTTTTTGTTTCGTGAAATTCCCTTCTAAGATTCGACTCTATTCGTCTCTTTACATTTCCAAAAACAATTTCTCCCAGCCGCTTCTGTGTCCACGTTTGTTTCTTATTTAATACGGCGCTCAAGGTACCGTCTTCCACGGCTCGTACAGTGGCTTGTGGAGTATGTATACTGAGGCGACAAAAGTCATGGATTAGCGATATGCACATACACAGATGGCGGTAACGTCGTGTACACAAGGTATAAAAGGTGATTCATGTGAAAAGGTTTCCGAGGTGATTATGTCCGCACGACGAGAATTAACAGACTTTGAACGCGGAATGATAGTTGGAGCTAGATGCATGGAACATTTTTCAGAAATCGTTAGGATTTCAGTATTACGAGATCCACAGCGTCAAAAATGTGCCGAGAATATCAAATTTCAGGCGTTACCTCCTACAACGGACAACGCAGTGGGCGACGACTTCCACTTAACGACCGAGAGCAGCAGCGTTTGCGTACACTTGTCAATGGTAGCCGCGTGGTATTAGCCGAGCGGCCTCAGGCGCTGCAGTCATGGACTGTGCGGCTGGTCCCGGCGGAGGTTCGAGTCCTCCCTCGGGCATGGATGTGTGTGTTTGTCCTTAGGATAGTTTAGGTTAAGTAGTGTGTAAGCTTAGGGACTGATGACCTTAGCAGTTAAGTCCCATAAGATTTCACACACAATTTGTCACTGGTAACAGACAAGCAACACTTCGCGAAATAACTGCACAAATCGATGAGAGACGTTCCACGAACGTATCCGTTAGGACAGTGCGGTGAAATTTGGCGTTAATGGGTTATGGCAGCAAACGAATGAATCGAGTGCCTTTGTTAACAGCACGACATCGCCTGCAGAGCCTCTCCTGGGTTCCTCATCTTATAGGTTGCACCCTAGACAACTGGAAAACCGTGGCCTGGTCAGATGACTACCGATTTCAGTTGGTAAGAGCTGATGGTAAGGTTCGAGTGTGACGCAGACCCCACGAAGCCATGGACCCAACTTATCAATAAGGCACTGTGCAAGCTGCAGGTGGCTTAATAATGGTTGGGCTGCATTTACATGGAATGGAGTGGGTCTTCTTTTCCAACTGAACCGATCATTGACTGGAATTTTGCAACCATTCCCAAACAAAAATTTCATGTCACAGGGCCACAACTGCTCGCAACTAGGTTGAAGAACATTCTGGACAATTCGAGCGAATGATTTGGCCACCCATATCGCCCGACATGAACCCTATCGAACATTTATGGGACGTAATCGAGAGGTCAGTTCGTGCACAACATTCTGCAACAACACTTTCGCAATTTTGGACGGCTGTAGAGGCAATATGGCTCAATATTGTTGCATGGGACTTCCAACGACTTGTTGAGTCCACGCTACGTCGAGTTGCTGCACTATGCCGGGCAAGAGGAGGTCCAACACGATATGAGGAGTATCCCATGACTTTTGTCGCCTCAGTGTGTATGGGTGTATTTGTTGATATGCCATGCTGCCACGCTAATCTCAGATTACTTACGTATGTGCGACACTTGGTTTCATTACCGAATATTATAATTTGTCACACAAGTCACTGCTTTGCAAGAAGCTCACAGTCGCTCCTTTTCCTAGCCACGTCCAAGAAAGCTAGCGCTCCATCATCAGTAGAACTCGCCACCGACGAAACGTAACATTTTCTCTCTTCTTTGTTTTCCCCTGTTATTCAGTATCACACTATATACACTTGGATTAGATTAGATTAGTACTTGTTCCATACATCATGAATACGACACTTCGTAATGATGTGGAACGTGTCAGGTGAATAAAAGGTGTCTACACAAGATATTACATTACACAAAATATTACAAGTCACTTAATATTTTTAATTTTTTTGTGGGGGTTGGGGAAATTACCCACTTATTTTATCCAAAAATTCATCTAATGAGTAGAAAGAGTTGCCATTAAGAAATTCTTTTAATTTCCTTTTAAATGCTATATGGCTATCTGTTAGACTTTTGATGCTATTAGGTAAGTGAGCAAAGACTTTCGTGGCAGCATAATTTACCCCCTTCTGAGCCAAAGTTAGATTTAACCTTGAGTAGTGAAGATCATCCTTTGTCCTAGTGTTGTAGCCATGTACACTGCTATTACTTTTGAATTCATTCGGATTGTTAATAACAAATTTCATAAGTGAATATATATATTGTGAGGCTACAGTGACGATCTCTAGCTTTTTAAATAAGTGTCTGCAGGATGATCTTGGATGAGCTCCAGCAATTATTCTGATTACACGATTTTGTGCAATGGGCACTCTTTTATTCAATGATAAGTTACCCCAGAATATGATGCATTAGGAAAGCAGAGAATGAAAATAGGCATGGTAAGCTAATTTACTCAGATGTGTTTTTTCCAGTTCCAGCCCATCAACGCGTACACCTAGAAATTTTGAATATTCTACCTTAGCTACCGATTTCTGATCAAAGTCTATATTTATTAATGGTGTCATTCGATTTACTGTGTGGAACTGTATGTACTGTGTTTTGTCAAAGTTTAATGAGAGCCCATTTGCAGAGAACCACTTAATGATTTTCTGAAAAACATCGTTTACAATTTCACCAGTTAATTCTTGTCTGTTGGGTGTGATAGCTATACTTGTATCATCGGCAAAAAGTACCAGCTTTGCATCTTCGTGAATGTAGAACCGCAAGTCATTAATATATATTAAGAACAGCAGAGGACCCAAGATCGAACCTTGCGGCACCCCATTCTTGATTGTTCCCCAGTTTAAGAAATCACTAGTTTTTCTGCATATTATGTGAACTCCTTATTTCAACTTTCTGCACTCTTCCAGTTAGGTATGATTTAAACCATTTGAGCGCTGTCCCATTCATACCACAGTACTTGAGCTTATCTAGAAGTATTCCATGATTTACACAATCAAAAGCCTTTGATAGATCACAAAACATCCCAACGGGTGACTTCCGGTTACTCGGAGCATTTAATATTTCATTAGTGAAAGTATATATAGCATTTTCCGTTTGAAAAGCCCTTTTGGAAACCAAACTGACATTTTGTTAAAACTTTATTTTCACAAAGGTGTGAAGCTACTCTACAATACATCACTTTTTCAAAAATTTTGGATAAGACAGTCAGAAGAGAGATTGGGCGGTAGTTGTTGACATCAGACGTATCCCCTTTTTTACGCAGTGGCTTAACAATGGCATACTTCAGTCTATCTGGGAACATACCCTGCTTCAGAGAGCTATTACATACGTGGCTAAGAATCCTACTTATTTCTTGGGAACAAGCTTTTATTATACTGCTGAAAATGCCTTACTTTCCTTAGGCTACGAAAGTTAACTGAAAATTTAAATATCTGCATTACTGTGCAAGTATTAACATTCGGTTTGTTTTAAATAGAAATTTCAGCTGGGAAATTCTGTAGTTTGTTTTCATTTCTCTGCGTCATCATATTTGACAGTCTGGAGACTCTTGGCGTCTGCAAGCTTTGTAATCCGAAAGACTGTTGGTGAGGCATTGCTTGTCGATGTATCGAGTACTTCAGGGATATCGATTATTCCGCGCGTCGACAGCCGAGAGGGCGGCGCAACAGGCGGATAGCGAGTGAGCTAACATGGCGGCGCAGATAATGACTGCAATTACGGGTCGCGCTCCGCCAATAAGGCGCCTACAGCCGCCATGGCTGCACCTGCCGTCGATGCTCCTCTGTCTGCGTCGCCTGCTCCGGGAGCGATAATCGGCCGCCCTCATTTATTAATGCGCATTTATTGGAAGCAACGGTGTGGGGAGCAGAACATCGACCGTTACAATAAACTCCAATGGCGGCCATCACAGCGGAGCGAGGATTTTACACGAAAAGGGAAATTACTGAAAATGACAAGGAAAGTAACAGAATAATGTTGCTCCCAATTATCTAACAATGACGTATTATAATTTCAACTAAAGGCATACGGTATACGAAGGCACAGTAAAACATTATCGCCCTGGTGTGAAGGATTGTATTTTTTAGGTGAAAATGCATTTATTTTATATTTAATTCTATTCTGTGCCAATACATTTTACTCCAATGAGTAGCGCTTACACCAGGAAGTGAGGTTCAGCAATACCTTCGATGTTTAGAGTGATGTCATGGATCCATGTCTCACCAGTGTAATAAATCGACATAGAAGAGCAACTGGATTCTTTTTTAAACATTTCGTCACTGCTGACAAATTAGATTTCGCATTTCAACTACGTTTCTTGCACGTCTTTTTAGGCGTCGACGCCTCATCACTGGACGTAGAGGTCAGACGCTTTGTAAACCAGGATAAGCGGCGATCTTTGGTAGATACGACGACAGAGTACAACGCTGATGCAGTCACAGGCGTTTCAGAGCACACAGCGTGCTCTAATCGAGTTTCTAACCGCAGAAAACTTGCCTCCAATTGAAGTTCATAGGAGAATGTAAGCTCTGTGCGACGATGATTCTGTTGACATTACTAATGTGCGACTTTGACTTGTTCGTGCCCGTAATGAAGGAATGGTGGCGTTAACCTCAACGTGTGTTACAGAGATCGGAGTGGATAAACGCGTACGGCAACAGAAGAGACTCATCGGAACCGGGTTGATGAACTCATCAGAGAAAATCGTCGGCTAACACAGACACCGCTCTCAGGTGAGTGTGGCATATCATGAGACCGTGTATACGCTATCATTGCAAAATTGTGTGCACGGTGAGCGCCTCGAATGCTCACTCCTAACTTGAAACAAATGAGGCTGGACATATTTTATCAGTTTCTATTGCGTTTTAAATGTAAGTGCGAGGGGTTCCTTAACAACATTGTGACAGGGGATGAAAGCTGGATTTACCATTCTGACCTTGAAAACAAGAGAGCACGAGTGGAATTCCGTCACAAAGGATCACTGACGCCAAAAGAGTTCAAGACCATGCCATCAACAGGCCAAGTCATACTTACAGTGTTCTACGATGTCCAAGGTGTGGTGCATTTGCGATTCATGCCTAAAGGCATCACCAAAAACTCTGCTAGGTACGGTGGGACCTTCAGGAAATTGAAAGCACGAATTCGAAGAGTTCGCCCACAAATAGTGCACTCTCTCCTTCAGCATTGCGACATATGCAACAATATAATGCCTTGGGTTCATTTACATCGATCATTCCCCATACATCCCGATTTGGCCTCATTCGATTTTCATCTGTTATCAAAACTTACAGAATGCCTTCGAGGACTTCACTCTGATAGTGCAGAAGCGATGCAATCAGAGGTGAGGTTGCGCCTCCGTCAACCTAGTCAAATATTCTGTAGTGACGGTATCAACAAACTGGTCTGTCGTTGACAGAAATCGACGCCAGGATAGCTGTGTTGAGAAATTAATATGCAGACATGAAGAATAAAGACGTAGATTGTTAATAAAGTTTGTTTTATTTAAAGAGCTGTAAGAGTTTTCACATAAGAATTCAGAGGGATTACTTTCCAGCACAACCTCGTACTGCGCATAAATGGGGTAAGAATCATTACTGCTTGATCACACTATTGACGATAAATAACTGTGAAAACGCGTAAAACACCTAGTAGTTACCGTCCTAGCACTACAGTTTTGAACGGGACATAAAAATTTCTGAAGAAAAAGCTGAAGATAGGCTGAGATTCACTTAAATGATTCTAAGGACATGTAACTCACGAAATGTAACCCACGAAACAAGTGGTTTACAAAACTTTCTTTCTACCAACCCTCGAACACTGTTCGTCAGTCTGAGATTAACAGAAAAGCAAGAATAGATGCAATAATAGAAAAACAAGAGTAGATCCAAAGAAAAGTGACCGATTCCATCACCCTCTCATTTAGTAAGCGCGAAAGCGTCTCGGACTTGCTCATCGAACTCTTGTGACGCTACAAATGAAGCGTTGTGCATCTTATTCTTCCCGACTTTTTTCTGTATTAAAAATACCGAAAATAATGTCGCAAACGGATTACATTTTAATAAACATATTCCACAGGCCTGGAAATTCTGTAGCATCAGTTTGGTGGTGTTCTGCCAAGGTATTCGTGGTATAGCACTTCGCATTTCCGTCATATTAGCCGGCTCAGGTCATAAGTAGGCGATCAGAAGCCACCAAAAATTTATTTGTGTATGGAGAACTGAACGGATTGTTAGGGGGAAGAAACGAACGCAGTCATTTTGTTACTATTCAGTCTTAGTGGTTCTGTTTCGGAAGCAATCTGTGTGGAAACGCGTATGGAAAGGTGAAGATGTGAATTGCATGCTGTAATGTTTGTCACTCGATCGCGGCAATCTCCGACATGCTCGACGACTTCGGCAGTCTCCTTTATCGCCAGTGCCCTAGATCCGTTTCTCACTGCATGAGCCGCCCGAAGTGACCGTGCGGTTAAAGGCGCTGCAGTCTGGAACCGCAAGACCGCTACGGTCGCAGGTTCGAATCCTGCCTCGGGCATGGATGTTGTGATGTCCTTAGGTTAGTTAGGTTTAACTAGTTCTAAGTTCTAGGGGACTAATGACCTCAGCAGTTGAGTCCCATAGTGCTCAGAGCCATTTGAACCATCACTGCATGATTGCGAATGCGATGGAGCTGTGAAGTCGTCACTCACACAATAGCAAAGATGTATTGTTTTTCTAATTTTATAAAATATATGAATTCTGAGCCATATTTGAGCATGCACGGTTTGTAGACTAATAAAGAGTATTCAAACCTTAGTCCCTTTTTACGTAAGTTAACGTAAAGTAATGCCTTACTTTCTCGCATTGTTGATTATGGCCATTGAAGAGCATCCGGTTTCAAACATGATGCGTCGTTACTAACAAGACTATTGGTATTGCGTACTACTGACAACAGTTCGAAGCGTGGTCCTGCGAGAATTTCTCATACCCCCGTGGTTATCGCACAATGATACGGAATGACGACGGTATTTTTAGGAGCAACATGAGTTTATAACTGTGACGTCGTTGGCATTTGTTACGTCATATACAAAAAAATTACATACATATTTTATATATATTTATTTTTAATTTATCAGCATGCTTCTTTCTCTCAGGGAAATTGTCTTTTCTTATCACTTTTACTTACGTGCATAAGTAAATATGAAACGGGTTCTTGAAGGGCCTCAGTTATTCATGTACCAACTTTAGATTTTGAGCGTGATGACTAAAATATAGTTGCCGTTAACTGAATTAAATGTAATTTTGTTAATTTCTATTTATTGATTGCAAAGCAAGGCTTGAGAGAATTTCGATTGTTGCCGTGGAGCGGCCAAGATAAAACTTACTGAACTCATGGAATCTGTATAGTTTAAAAACATGAACTTTAACGTAAATTAATCATCTGTTGCAATTTAAAAAGGTTCTTATAACGAAATCTCTCGCATTTACAGTTACTGTTAACACTTTGAAAAATAAATCAATACTTCGGCGCGTATTGGCCGACCAGAGGCTGCATCGGAAGATGAGATTCTCGCAGCGCAAATTACTGAAAAAATGCTTATTAAAAATGGTTAGCCACTAAGAGCATTTGAGGTGACAACTATTACAAAGAAATTCATTTTGTGATAATAATAACAAGTTTATTTAAGCAGAAATACGAATAACTTACATAAAATATGTGTAGCCGCTCAATGGCTGCCTTCCGTACCACGAAACAAAACAGTGTGTGCCCCATAAAATACGTCCTTCCTCCTCGGCCGTATAATGGCGTCTCTTTCGATCCTTTTCTATTTTCATAGACATTAAATAAAGATGCTACTCTTAAATTATCGCTGCATTTCAGTTGTTTCAAGAACATTAACTATATCTTTTACACTAATTATATTCATAAAATACTTAATTACGATTTATAACCGATAAAAATTTTAATATTTACGTGACGTACCGTCACATAACTTGCACAGTAGTTGATAAAACTTTAAATCCCAGCCGAAATCGGAATAATTACTAATAAAGGAGCAGGGAAATTTGGCTTTTCGACCTGGAAACTCGAGGAAATATTTGGTGAAACCAGTCGTACCCTGACCACAGGACACCATTTCGTGGGGGGTAGCATGAACATCCGCCACCGACCATAAGGGTAGATGTGGAGACTTCTGGCGTCGTCCATTCTGCTAAAAATGTTTCCGCATCTATGGGACGCGACAGAGTGTTCCGAGTGATACAAAACTTGTCGATTGACGACCCTCATAAACCCGATTGCTTTTGTCGAACGTGACCGCACAAGCGACCGGTGGCAGGTGTCGGCACAGCAGTTGCGGGCGTTCTCTGGTTGAGCGACCCTGCACAGTGGCCGCCGTGGCGTCACGTTGACAAAGCCAGCGGGTGACGGCCACCCTGGGAGTTCCCCGAACGCCTCCGCGGGAGGGCGACCACCCCGCCGCTGCTAAACGCTTCGTTACCCGACACGCGGCTTTTTGCCGTTCGTTCCGTACGCGGCGACTACTAATCGCGCACAGATCCCGCACCGTCGCCGTCGCAGTCCTGGAAGAGGAGAGAAGGGACCACAAAAGTGGTGCGCGCTCCCCGCGGCGACCAATTTACACTCGCTGCCAGTAGCGCGTGGCCCTCCGCAAAAACTTAACGGGATCTGTGTCCGAGCGGCGCGTGACTGACGTTTCCGAGGATCTCGTAATCCCCCGGCTACACGGCTTCTCGTTAGCCCCACTGCTCCACTGGAATAACTTTTTGGTGGTCCTCTAAGGGGAGAAAAAGAGGAAGTGAGTTTTAGGCCTACTAATCTGTGTTGGTTTGAACAAGTCAGCAACACGCTCTCGTTTCACGTGAAGAAAGAGCGAGAAAGGCGACGCAGTGGTAAGACACTGGACTTGTATTCAGGGACACGCAATGCAAACCCCCGTCCGGCCACCCAGACATAAGTTTTCCGCGGATTCACTAAATCGCTGAAGGCAAATTTCATATTGAAAGGACGCGACTGATTTCCTTCCCTGTCCTTTCCAAGACCGAGTTCGCGCTACGTCTCTAATGATCTATGCGTCGATGTGACTTTCAACTACGTAAGGGGCTGGGATTTACAGTTTTATCAACTATTGTGTACGTTATAAGCTCTTGTTGCCCCTAAAAATACCGTCGTCATTCCGTATCAATGTGCGGACAAGTGAAAGAGAAAAGATTTAATACCGATGGATTTGGTGAAATGTAGCTAGTCGCTTTATAATGTATTCCATCTACTTATTGGAATTACCTCAAATGAGCATGGCTCTAGCAAGTGTGTCGTAACTCCATGTGTTACACTGTTGATGTGATGATGATATTTGGTTTGTGGGGCGTTCAACTGCGTGGTTATCATCGCCAGTACAAATTCCCAAATCTTTGCACTGTCCAGTCTCGCCGCTTCCCCGAATGATAAGGACAGCACAAACACTCAGTTCCTGGGCGGGAAAAATTCCCGACCCGGCCGGTAATCGAACCTAGGACCCCGTGATCCAGAGGCAGCAACGCTAGCCACTAGACACAAGCCGCAGTATGTTATACAGAGCGTTTCCGTAAGAGCGTGCAAAAATATAGCAGAACATAGAGACCGCTCCACTGAAGAATTTGAGGTAGAGAACCTAAGGTCGGAGAAGACAGCTTAAGCAGATATGGAAGTAAACTTGTCTACCGCTTTGTCCAGCATTACTGTTTTCCAATTTGTTTACAAGTAATATGCGTACAAGTTTACAGGTACTGTGCTGTTTATCTACATGTATATTCTTTATTTCCCGCAAGGAAACCAGGACGACGAGCCTCATTGCTAGGAAGTCAAAATGTAGGTTTTGTTTACTTTATTTGTCTTTAAGGTGGCTCTCTTGTATCGTATTTACATTTTCCCATAACAGAACGTGCTATGAATCAGCGACAGACCCATTCATTATTCAGTGCTATTCAGAGACGTGCAGTACAATACGATGGATTATGCAGCATGTTATCTTGTATGTGAAGTAATCTACAGATGCGCCCCAGGGAAGTGTGTTGGGACCCTTGTGATTCATGTTTTGTATTAATGATATTGCCGACACTATTAATTGTTACGTCAGACTATTCGCAAATTATGCAGTTACCTGAAAAAAAAAAAGCTGCACAGATATTAAGTCGTATCTCGAGAAGATTTCATAGTAGTGCGGAGATAGCAAGTTGCTTTAAATGTTCAGAAATGTAAAACTGTGCACCTCACAAAACGAAAACGCGTAGCCTCCTATGACTATAGGATCAACGAGTCACAACTGTGTCGGTGCACTCACACAAATACAGTACATGGTTGTATCTCGCTATAGAAATATGAAATGGAGAGATCACAGAGCCTCAGTCGTAGGTAAAGCTCGTGGCGGACTTCAGTTTATTAGTAAATTACTAGGAAAATGCATTCGGGCTGAAAGGAGGTCGCTTACATATCACTTGTGCGACGCGTCCTAGAATATTGCTCAAGCGTGTGGAACCTGTACCAAATAGGAGTAATAGGGGATATTGAATGTATACAAATAATGGAAGTGCGAATGGTCACAGGTTTATTTGACCTATGGTAGAGTGTCACAGAGATGTTGAAGAGACTGAACCATCAGACACTTGAAGGTAGACACAAACTATCCATACAACGCCTACTTACAAAATTTGAAGAACGGGCTTTAACTGATGACACGAGGAATACACTACAGCCCCTTCACATCGCTGCCACAGATATCATGGGGACAAGATTACAATAATTACAGCACGCGCAGAAGCGTTTAAACAATTATTATTTACGCGCTCCGTACGTGAATGTGACACGAAGAACCCATTAACTGGTACAATGGGAATTACCCTTTGCCCTGCACTTCACAGTCATTTACAATGGATGTAGATGTAGAGGAGTTTTCTGCTACTGATAACCGAACCGTTCAACAGATAAATAGATGGTGTTTTGGGTGAAATATTTGGGGTCAATATTATACAGGTGGTAGATGATCCCTGACTATATGGAAACGAGGAACAAACGGCTGTAAAGTAAAATTCAGGCGGTACAAGGTCTTAAATCATCACTGCTTATGCAGTACCTGTTTATTAACCGCTTGTGCTTCATTAGAAAAGAACATCCTGCTGCATCGTTGTTCGTGGCGTTACCTTGAAAAACAATACGCAATCTTCTGTGATGTGCACACGGCGGAGTTCAGCACGGTTTATGGTTCATGAGCGGCTGTCGAAGACAGATAATTCCAGGATTTTACAGATATGCATTTAATGTATAGTGCAGCAGGATGTAAATGCAGGGAATCCGAATGTATCTATAAAGAAAAACTGTCGGCCTAATAGAAGAAATTAATCACCATGGACAGAAACTACGATTAACTTTGTCATTGAATCCACAGAGGGCTGACTAAGATGCTAGACTAGGAATTGCTCTCCAAGTAGGCTTGTAGGTGATAAGTGTTGAGGCACGTCCTATAACAGTGATTATTAAGCCAGCTGTTAACTTGTGTGTTGAATGTACTCTTCGAACAATACAGTGAGAGTAATACTGATGTAGCTAACTGTTACATATCTATTATGACTAATGTGTGCAAACAATGGGGCAAGTAACTGCCGACACAACATCCAGTTGTGTCTATGGTTTGAACTGTAATACATGACTTGAGACTGGTGATCGTCACCTCGAACAGTCAGTATGAATTTAAATTTTGGTATGAGTTCTATCAGCTCTACGTCAGTGTAAGATTGAATATCTATCTCCGACCATTAGTCGCTTATCTCCAAGAGCTCGGTTTAGGATTCTCTGCCATCTGAATTTTGATCCAGGAGATTTAGGTTGAGCAACTTTCACATTTATAACTCGCTCGACTCACTGAGTCGATCGTTGGCCCTCTGTACATCTGATTACAATTTTTAGATAACTCAGCACGTTCCAGGAAAGGCAAAGAATGATGTTGGTGTCAAATTATTAAACCTGTACTGTAGAAATTCTTTCAATCCATATGTGGCATACAGTAAACCAGTGCTTAACAGTATTGGTTAAAAACAGTCTTGGCTGCAATTTTTATTTTTTTATTTTTCAACGACGCGTTTTGCCTTATTTAGGCATCTTCAGGTTATCTACATAGAAAACAGAGAACAAATACAACTATTTAAGAATCGCGATGGCGTTGTGCAGTCTTGGATAACCTATAAGCATGTATAAACAGATCAACTATTGAAAGAGCAAATACCGTAATTTGGTATTTCTTAGAAGAATCCTTTAGTCAGTGTAGTCACTTTTTTTATAAAATACAAGTAAAATTATTAGGCTTAAAAACGTTTTCTTGCTAGAAGTTCTAGCTCCGAATGACGCAGTATTGAGTGTTATAAGGGCAGCCTCTTTATCTGAAATTACGGTCTTGTGTTTTTAATGTTCTCGTTCTAGGGTATATGATACGAAAACTCTGTTTATGTACTGCATCTGTGTGTCGTATTATACACCTTGTTTCTTCATTTTAAATTTACCGCCTTCATTTATATTTTACTTCGTCAAAATTTTAGGATACGTTATTGCACAGGTGTTGCCCCTAGTAATTCCATCATGTCAATGTTTTATGTGCATTACATTTATAAAGTTTTAATGGGTATGTATATCCAGTTTACGATCTCTCATTTTTATCACTGCTGTGTCGCAGCGCCACCTATTGAGGTGATTCTGTATTAGGCTTCAGTACTGGCACACGACGCTGTGGTGCATTATGCTTACTACCTGAGCCCCCATCTTACTCTTTACTCGCTCCTGTGAACGGGAACGCGTAATGCAGATCTTGGTGCCTCTCGCGTCCATCTAGGAAAGGTAATGATTTTACTAATTTATATTTCTAGTTTTTACTGAGTTTAATGAAGGTGATGTTGGCCTGATGTATTCGACGATGCCCTTCGGCTACACTGACTAAAGGATTCTTCTAAGAAATACCAAATTAAGGTATTTGCTCTTTCAATAGTTATACATGCTTATACACTACTGGCCATTAAAATTGCTACACCGCGATGTCGCCAAACACGGATGCAGATGATAAACGGATATTTATTGGACAAATATATTATACTAGAACTAACATGTGATTACATTTTCACGCATAGATCCTGAGAAATCAGTACCCAGAACAACAACCTCTGGTCGTAATAACGGCCTTGATACGCCTGGGCATTGAATCAAACACAGCTTGGATGGCGTTTACAGGTACAGCTGCCCATGCAGCTTCAACACGATACCGCAGTCCATCAAGAGTAGTGACTGGCGTATTGTGACGAGCCAGTTGCTCGGCCACCATTGACCAGACGTTTTCAATTGGGGAGAGATCTGGAGAATGTGCTGGCCAGGGCAGCAGTCGAACATTTTCTGTATCCAGAAAGGCCCGTACAGGACCTGCAACATTCGGTCGTGTATTATCCTGCTGAAATGTAGGGTTTCGCAGGGATCGAATGAAGGGTAGAGCCACGGGTCGTAACACATCTGACATGTAACGTACACTGTTCAAAGTGCCGTCAATGCGAACAAGAGGTGACCGAGACGTGTAACCAATGGCACCCAATACCATCACGCCGGGTGATACGCCAGTATGGCGATGACGAATACGCGCTTCCAATGTGCGTTCACCGCGATGTCGCCAAACACGGATGCGACCATCATGATGCTGTAAACAGAACCTGGATTCATCCGAAAAAATGACGTTTTGTCATTCATGCACCCAGGTTCATCGTTGAGTACACCATCGCAGGCGCTCCTGTCTGTGATGCAGCGTCAAGGATAACTGCAGCCATGGTCTCCGAACTGATAGTCCATGCTGCTGCAAACGTCGTCGAACTGTTCGTGCAGATGGCTGTTGTCTTGCAAACGTCCCCATGTGTTGACTCAGGGATCGAGACGTGGCTGCACGATCCGTTACAGCCATGTGGGTAAGATGCCTGTCATCTCGACTGCTAGTGATACGTGGCCGTTGGGATCCAGTACGGCGTTCCGTATTACCCTCCTGAACCCACAGATTCCATATTCTGCTAACAGTCATTGGATCTCAACCAACGCGAACAGCAATGTCGCGAAACGATAAACCGCAATCGCGATTGATTACAATCCGACCTTTTTCAAAGTCTGAAACGTGATGGTACGCATTTCTCCTCCTTACACGACACATCACAACAACGTTTCACCAGGCAACGCCGGTCAACTGCTGTTTGTGTATGAGAAATCGGTTGGAAACATTCCTCATGTCAGCACGTTGTAGGTGTCGCCACCGGCGCCAACCTTGTGTGAATGCTCTGAAAAGCTAATCACTTGTATATCACAGCATCTTTTTCGTGTGGGTTAAATTTCGCGTCAGTAGCACGTCATCTTCGTGGTGTAGCAATTTTAATGGCCAGTAGTGTAGGTTATCCAAGTCTGTAAAATGCGATCGCGATTCTTAAATAGATGTATTTGTTCTCTGTTTTCTATGTAGATATCCTGAAGATGCCTGAATAAGGCGAAACGCGTCGTTGAAAAATAAAAAACTAAAAATTGCAACCAAGACTGTTTTTAACCAAAACCTGTCTGCATCTAACGGTGCCCCACTGACTGCGGCGTGAGATGTTCCCAGGGGTATTAAAAACGGAGAGACTGAGACGACGGGCGAAAAAACGATGTCCGGCGAGACGGTCTCGCAACGGGAGGGGCGAGGTTGCGCACAGAGGATCATCCGACATAAAAAAAAAAGGAAAAAGGTAATAGTTGGAAGGGTGAGTCATTTTCAGCGGTACGTCGGCCAACAGTAAACATATTCGGCGTTAAAGAGCGTCCCCAGCCGTAAACTGGCGTCCCGAAGCGATGGATGGAGTGGGTTTCCATGGCGTGGGGGGGGGGGGGGGGGGGGGTTGCGTCCCATTTTTACGGCGAGCCCCCGGCGGGGCGAGACTAGCCGTAGCCAGGCGCGGGCCGACGCCCGGACCGCCTAACGAAACCAATCACGCGTGCCCTCTTCATTATACCGCAGCCCGCCCCGCACACTGTCAGGGTATCGACGGGAAAAAAAAATTATAAAAAGTAAAGGCGCGTCATAAATCAGGGTCTAGTTTTCCGGAGGACAGAGGGGGAGGTTATGAGCGGAATTCATTAGTGTCGGCCCCGTCCTCTCCCAATCATCGGAATTCCTGTCCCAGCGCACGGGAGACCTGCGCCGGTATATGGTTCATTATCAGGTATCAGGCGTTCGGTGCCCAGGACCGCTCCGTGACACAGGTAGACCCATGGCGGGGCATCGCGATTGGTCTAATGAAGCGCGTCTGTGGTCGTGACGGAAAGATCTAGTGCTCAATTCTGTTTGTTATTTTTCGGTTACCATAATGACGGTGGCTACTGGCACGCCATCCGAGGATTGCTAGTTGATGTAAAAAATAGTAATTTTAATTCACTGTTTGTCGCACGGTTAACAATGAGCAAAAGCCGATTGCGTTCCACACTGTCATATACTGAGGAAAATTAGAAAATGTTCAGAATTCAGCACCTTAAAGAAGAGGAACGTAGAATCTCTGGGATATGCGACGAACCTCTGTCAGAGGTACAGTGTCCTTCAGTTAATATCGCAATGTAAAACAGTGAGCGGATATGTAAACAGAAAAAGAAGAAAAGAAGTTGTAGTTCATAGCTCTAAAACAGGGGCGACCAAGAATTCGGTTTTTCCATCCGTGCCCTGGCACGAGTGCAACAGTGCTCAGCCCCGTCGCCACGTCGCACTGTCTGACCATGAGGAGGGAGGGAGTGCGAACGCGTCGCATTAACCGCTAATGTAGTCACATTGCATTTCTTAACAACATACACCACAAAAAAACATTTTTTCGGTATTACTTAATTATACCTTCGGTAGTTCACGGGCTCGCGTCGTATTATTTTGTCGAAGCCGCACAATATAAATATATTCTAAATATTGTGCAGCTTCCACAACATTATCCGACGCGATGCCCATGAAACCCTGATGCAGTTATAACGTCGGGAAAGTCTCAAACAGCACATAATTTCATTATTTTTGGCACGCTGAAGAATATAATTTTTGTCTGGTACAAACTGTCAGCATACGGAAAACGCGGACATTTTCACAGATTATCGTAACTTATTTAGTTTCATAATCTGAAAAAGGCCTTTCATACACATATGATGATCGAAATCACTTCTGTATTTACATCATCGAGACGTGGAAATTGGCAACCCTACCTGAAGAAAACAATGTAGACGTCCTAAATACTTTTAATGTAGTAGAATTTGTCTTTAAAACGGGAATTACATTCCAGACCAGTCAGTTACATCTGCACGTGCAAAGGGGCGCTTTTAACTGAAATAGCAGGCGGTCTCAAAAACAGCTCGAAAACAGATGTAAGACCGGTAGTGTCTTCAAAAAGTTTAGGAAGCTATCCATGTTATTCCTTCAAGCCCACAACGAGTTCTTCAGACTTTTCCACTTCTTTAACGCCAGGAGACTAGGGAAATCTTCGGTGTTTTTATTTATTTATTTAGAATTCGTCCATTCCACAGTGCATTTTCTTTTTACACTCATCCACCAGAAAGTAGTCGTTTCTCACTTTGCACTGTCTTAGAGTTAGCAGTGTGCAGTCAAGTCCACTTAAAATGCGAAGTCTACAGTGCATTCTGGACTTTTCTGATTTTCGTCCCTACACTCCTTTTTCTTCGTAAAGTCAAAATCAGCGGGTTTTAAATCGAAAAATCATTCCATGCATCCCCCGTGACTTAAGCAACTTATTTTGCAGTATTATACCTACAGAGTCTCCATACTTTTTTTCAGTTGTTTCGGAAATTGTAGCATTGATAGTGTAATAATATGTGCGACTTCAGACATTTTACTACACGTACCGCCAATTTCCTCACGTGCTCGATTCCTGCAAAATTCCTGATTAACAGAACGATGAATCCCATCTAGCTACTGCTGTGATTTTTTTGCTCTTTCATTGTTAAAAATTCTTTCTGCATGGTATTGTAACGTCGTTTCATAGCCAATTTGCAGTATCTGTCTATCATCCGATTGCTTGTCCGCCGCCCCCGTTAACTGCGTGGTCAGCGCGGCGCAATGCCCCGCCATGGGGCCTGGGTTCGATTCCCGGCTGGGGCAGGAGATTTTCTCCGTTCAAGGACTGGGTGTTGTGTTGTCTTCATCATCATTTCATCCCCGTCTTCGACGCGCAAGTCGCCCAATGTGGCGTCGACTGCAATAAGTACTTGCCCTCGGCGGCCGAACTTCCCGTAATGGGAGACTCCCGGCCCACAATGCCGTACGCTCACTTACATTTTTTCCCCATGCGATTGCGTAATACATATTGAGAAGTCTCATTCCTCTCTTATGTCATTCCCTTTCAGTTTTCAAGGCTTGAGTCAACAGACGGCTAGAGTGTATCTTCTTGTGCAAACAATTACCGGACCCATGAACATCCTCAATACCACGAACAGATAGTGAAGAGCAAACAGCGCTGACACCACTGTTCTGCCGAACTGAAGAGAGTTCTACCGACCGAAAAATGCCACACCGCAGTATTAAAATAAAATGTCACGCTGCACCGAGTACTCCCGAGAAGGACCGATCAAAGCCGAGACATTTGACCCAAGCCCCGCACGCGGCCCGCACACCCGGCTCACGAGCCGTTTGGCACGCCTTGGCCGGCCGTGTTATAAAATTTAAGAAGTTTATTCGAGTCTTCATCCAGTCATCTTCTCCGAAACAACGATGTACAAACAAAGAAAGGCCATGTGATATTCAAACGTTCAGTGACACTTCAGGGATTGTTCCCGTCGATCGCGTTTAATAGTGCACTTACAAGATTTGTCTCGACAAATATATGTAAGCACTCTGCTATAACAAAGAACAACTGGAGCAACCGGCACTTATCAGAGCCAACCTTGACGATGGACGCTTAAAACAAGAAAACACGTTTGGGAAATATATGCAAAACTGGTAACCGCGATATCATTTTCCAAGAAACACACTGAGCTGTTCAGCCAGGAAGAGCTAGAGTCAATCTACATCTATCTACCTCTATATTTATACTCCGCAAGCCACCCAACCGTGTGGGGCGGAGGGCACTTTATGTGCCACTGTCATTACCTCCCTTTCCTGTTCCAGTCGCGTATGGTTCGCGGGAACAACGACTGCCGGAAAGCCTCCTTGCGCGCTCGAATCTCTCTAATTTTACATTCGTGATCTCCTCGGGAGGTATAACTAGGGGGAAGCAATATATTCGATACCTCATCCAGAAACGCTCCCTCTCGAAATCTGGACAGCAAGCTACACCGCGATGCAGAGCAACTCTCTTGCAGAGTCTGCACTTGAGCGGGTATGGATGTGTGTGATGTCCTTAGGTTAGTTACGTTTAAGTAGTTCTACGTTCAGTCCGCAGCTCGTGGTCATGCGGTAACGTTCTCGCTTCCCGCGCCCGGGTTCCCGGGTTCGATTCCCGGCGGTGTCAGGGATTTTCTCTGCCTCGTGATGATTGGGTGTTGTGTGATGTCCTTAGGTTAGTTAGGTTTAAGTAGTTCTAAGTTCTAGAGGAATGATGACCTCAGAAGTTAAGTCCCATAGTGTTCAGAGCCATTTTTTTGTCACTTGAGTTTGGTAAACATCTCCGTAACGCTATCACGCTTACCAAATAACCCTGTGACGAAACGCGCCGCTCTTCTTTGGATCTTCTCTATTTCCTCTGTCAACCCGACCTCACAATGTTGTGAGACTGATAATTTAAGCAAGCACATTTTACTTCCGGCCAGAATTATATGTTCTGTCCGTTGACTCCACAAGCATCAGGATCATAGAACTACTTATCCTCGAATTGGACGTCACTGTTACATCCGTTTACAAACCTCTAGCTTTGGGAAACCAACTATTTGTCACTCAGAAAACATGCAGTAGTCATTAACAGCGGATTCAAACAAGCGATAAGGACGATGTCGGGGCACAATCTTGGGCGGAAGACTATGTAATGATACTCATATGTGGTTGAAAACTGCCGGCTTCCTTCAACAGAAGCAGACGAATAAGAGCATGCTTCCCGGACTTACTTTTCGTCAAGAAAGGCATATTCTGCAGTGTACTAGAATAGTATGTTGTAAGATCCATACTCACTGCACGGACGTTTTATTCCCGAAGTCAGCTCATCAGTTCGACACTGGTCGTGCCCTTTAGGCGATGGTGATACAGCTGAGTGATTGGTCAGGTCATAAAATTAAGATCACTTTCTTACCAGGAGGTCAGTCTCTAGAATCTGCACAGTTCATACTTCGATTTGAATCCAAAACAGTACTACATCTAGATAACTATGCAAAACTGCGTAGTGAAGACACATTTTCAGAGGGCGCAGTAGAGGCAGATAAACATTTTTGACGCTCCTTGATGGATCTGGGAAACGAAAAAGGACCTCAACTACATAATCTGTCGATCTCACAGGAAACAATCAAAATGGATGGAAACTCAATAAAAATCTAAATACTGATCTGACAAAGTCGAATTTGCACGTCGATGTCGATGCTAACCATATACACTCCTGGAAATTGAAATAAGAACACCGTGAATTCATTGTCCCAGGAAGGGGAAACTTTATTGACACATTCCTGGGGTCAGATACATCACATGATCACACTGACAGAACCACAGGCACATAGACACAGGCAATAGAGCATGCACAATGTCGGCACTAGTACAGTGTATATCCACCTTTCGCAGCAATGCAGGCTGCTATTCTCCCATGGAGACGATCGTAGAGATGCTGGATGTAGTCCTGTGGAACGGCTTGCCATGCCATTTCCACCTGGCGCCTCAGTTGGACCAGCGTGCAGACCGCGTGAGATGACGCTTCATCCAGTCCCAAACATGCTCAATGGGGGACAGATCCGGAGATCTTGCTGGCCAAGGTAGTTGACTTACACCTTCTAGAGCACGTTGGGTGGCACGGGATACATGCGGACGTGCATTGTCCTGTTGGAACAGCAAGTTCCCTTACCGGTCTAGGAATGGTAGAACGATGGGTTCGATGACGGTTTGGATGTACCGTGCACTATTCAGTGTCCCCTCGACGATCACCAGTGGTGTACGGCCAGTGTAGGAGATCGCTCCCCACACTATGATGCCGGGTGTTGGCCCTGTGTGCCTCGGTCGTATGCAGTCCTGATTGTGGCGCTCACCTGCACGGCGCCAAACACGCATACGACCATCATTGGCACCAAGGCAGAAGCGACTCTCATCGCTGAAGACGACACGTCTCCATTCGTCCCTCCATTCACGCCTGTCGCGACACCACTGGAGGCGGGCTGCACGATGTTGGGGCGTGAGCGGAAGACGGCCTAACGGTGTGCGGGACCGTAGCCCAGCTTCATGGAGACGGTTGCGAATGGTCCTCGCCGATACCCCAGGAGCAACAGTGTCCCTAATTTGCTGGGAAGTGGCGGTGCGGTCCCCTATGGCACTGCGTAGGATCCTACGGTCTTGGCGTGCATCCGTGCGTCGCTGCGGTCCGGTCCCAGGTCGACGGGCACGTGCACCTTCCGCCGACCACTGGTGACAACATCGATGTACTGTGGAGACCTCACGCCCCACGTGTTGAGCAATTCGGCGGTACGTCCACCCGGCCTCCCGCATGCCCACTATACGCCCTCGCTCAAAGTCCGTCAACTGCACATACGGTTCACGTCCACGCTGTCGCGGCATGCTACCAGTGTTAAAGACTGCGATGGAGCTCCGTATGCCACGGCAAACTGGCTGACACTGACGGCGGCGGTGCACAAATGCTGCGCAGCTAGCGCCATTCGACGGCCAACACCGCGGTTCCTGGTGTGTCCGCTGTGCCGTGCGTGTGATCATTGCTTGTACAGCCCTCTCGCAGTGTCCGGAGCAAGTATGGTGGGTCTGACACACCGGTGTCAATGTGTTCTTTTTTCCATTTCCAGGAGTGTAGTTCACCAGTTGCTGCTGAAAGGCAAATATAAGGTAATAGCCAAATTCAGATGGAATAGAGCGACGAATGACGTGAAAAAAGTAAAAAATCACCCGGTCTGGACGACATCAAAGTGGATCAGGTGGAGCACTTCGGCCAATTAGTCAGGCTAGTGCAGCCTCACTTATCCGAAAATCTCGAAGATATGGAGGAAAGTTTCTCTTAAACCAGAAAAGAAATTATACAAAAAAGTATTCTATCTCCTGTCTGTGTGACCTTTATAAACACATGGAAGGTATTATCCTAATCAGCAACAACTGCAGAAACTGACTTGATCCTTCAGCAAGCTGAATTTCGACCTGTCATACCATGCACACCAGGTACTAATCCTTCTATAACACATAGAGCATGAATTTGAGGAAAGACAAATAGTAGTAGTTGTTCTTGTAGATGTAATCGCGATATATGACATAGTCAACCAACATATGCTCTTATCTAAGGTACACGTTCTCCAAACTAAAGTTATTGGCACTTTACTTAAAGAGTGAGCAGTTGTAGATTAAAACGTCATGCTCTACCTCGGGCAGTGTAGTACCGCCTCTTCTACTTTGTAAATAAATGATCAGCCCTTCGTACTTGCAACTCAGTCTTTTAATTTATAAAAGTGTCCTACTACTTGTTGCCTAGTGTACAGCTAGATCTGCATGTACATCTACGTCTATATTCGACAAACCACCTTACGGTGTGTGGTAGAGGATACTTTGAATATCTCTGTCTTTTCCTCCTTTTCCTGTTGTAGTCGCTAGTGATTCGTGGGGGGAACGATTGCTGACAATTTGTCCAATTTTACCTTCATTGTCTTCTCGCGTTCGGAGGAAGCAATTACTGTTTGACTCTTCTAGTAACGTTTGCTCACGGAACTTTAACAAGAAACCACACAGTGACGCAGAATGCTTCTCTTACAAAGTTTGCCACTGGAGTTGGCTAGCGTCTCCATGACGCTTTTGCGCTCACTAAATGAACCTGTAACGAAATGCCCTTTATTTTTTGGACCTTCTCTATTTCCTCTATCAATTCAATCCGGAACGGATACCAGACAGACCAGCCATATCCTGGTATTGGTTGAAGAGGATTTGGAAGCAGCCTATTTTGTGAATCTTCGTTGATCCATTATGGATCGTGGGACGACGGCTGGCATGAACTTGCTGATGCAATAATTTACCAACAGCCATATGTATTGCAGAAATTTATTTTATTTTATGAACTTCTATATGCTACCAGTTTCGGCATTATATTGATGCCACCTTCAGGACCCACTCGTCAGTGTCGCCTGGAGCTGTTGCAGGACGAGTTGATTCACAGATCCAGTTATATGGCTCCTTCCGTGTGTAGTGATTTACGGCTATGACGAGTGGGGCCTGAAGATGATATCAATATAATGCCGAAACTGGTAGCATATAGAAGTTCATAAAATAAAATAAATTTCTACAATACATACGGCTGTTGGTAAATTATTGCATCAATAATACTTTGTGAATGGTCTACATCTCCAGAGGATTCTTCCAAGGGATCTCAGTCTTATATCTCCCTTACCTGCGACTAGTTTTAGGTTGTCGTTTCCTTTTGAACCACCACTTACGCATACTCCCAGATATTTTATGGATGTGAATCCCACCAATTATTGTTCTGCAATCGCGTAATCGTACAGTAATGGCTCATTCTGCCTATTTACGAGTAATACGTTACATTTGTTTATGTTGAAGGTCAATTACCAATCCTTTTACCAAGGGCCGAACCTCGGCAGCTCTTCCTGCACTACGCTATAGTGTTCTAGCTTTGTGTCTTCTCTGTGTACAACAGCATCATCAGCGAAACGTCCCGTGCACTTCCTATGCTATCCACTAGGACACTTAGGGGATGCTGGTTTTCCTCTTTCCCTGTCTGCGGTGTAAATCTTCCATACGGTGCCTCTTCAAACAGTACGGCTACCTTGCTACTGAAGCACTCACCACACGAACAACAACGCCCACGTTCGAATTCACTTAGATCCGACATAATGCACTCACAACTTCACATAACACTGTTGTGATCACGAATGACACTTGCAACGTGTTTATGACATTGCACAGATGGTTCAAAATGGTTCAAATGGCTCTGAGCACTATGGGACTTAACATCTGTGGTCATCAGTCCCCTAGAACTTAGAACTACTTAAACCTAACTAACCTAAGGACAGCACACAACACCCAGCCATCACGAGGCAGAGAAAATCCCTGACCCCGCCGGGAATCGAACCCGGGAACCCGGGCGTGGGAAGCGAGAACGCTACCGCACGACCACGAGATGCGGGCATTGCACAGATGCATTTGTAGTCAAATACAATATTGCAACGTGCAGGCTTGGTTAGCATCTGCAATTATGTTCAGGTACGCATTTCTCACGGTATTTCCACATTTTTTATCCAACCCCCGTACATAAATGACCTCGTCACTAAGCCACAACGTAGACGAAAGTGTGTGTCGAGTGATCGTGAGCGAGGGATGTGACCAAAAATAAAAGAACGATAGCTGCAGAACTCAGTGTCACACTCGAGAACCCAGTCAGCACCAAACAATACGGAGGGACCTCCATAGGCATGGAATTACAGGGCGAGGTGGAATTAGAAAAATACTCATCACTCAGAAAACGGGGAAACGTGGCGCCCAAGCCATAAAATCTGGACTATGGAACAATGGAAAAATGGCAGTTAGTTGAATGAGACATGTTTCACAATGTTTCAAACTTCCGACCGACTTTACGTTCCAAGAGTGAAACATGTCGTGGGTTCGGCGGTGATTTTTAGCAAACTTATTGTGGTTTCCATAGACTCCTTGGCTAAACTGGAGTGTCGCATTACTGCCACAGATTATGTGAGCATTTTGATTGAGCAGCTCCATCCCATGGTATCATGTTTGTTGCCTATCTGTTGTGCTGCGTTCCAAGACGACAACGCCCCTGTTCACAAAGCTCGCATAGCCCATGTCTAGCTTTGTGAAAACGAGAATGAATTGTCGCAACCCTTCTGACCACCACGGTCACCAGATTTCAATATTATTGAACCTTTGTGGTCTACTTTATAAGAGTGCTTGTCATTATTCACCTTCATCCGTGCGCGGCTAGTGGTCTTGCGGCAGCGTTCTCGCTCCCCGCGCACGGGGTCCGGGATTCGACTCCCGGCGGTGTCAGGGATTTTCTCTGCCTCGAGATGACTGGGTGTTGTGTGTCTTTCATCATCATTTCATCCCCATTCACTCGCAAGTCGCCGTAGTGGCGTTAAAGAACTTGTGGAGCGGCGCCCGAACCGCCCCGCTAGGGGTCTCCCGGCCAAAAAGATAAAGTGCTTTCTCCTCTCGCATCAAATAGTGAAGTATAGTAGTATAAAGTGTTTCTTCTTAGTGAAATCAGTGACACAAAGTGCTTCTCACCAAACATCTGTCATGTTCGCAGCCAAAACAGTGTCAAAAGTATGCCCAGTAGTACCACCAGTTTTTTTTAATTATTTTTTTTCTTTATTTGTACTATATTGTCTAGGAGACAAGCATTACTTAGTGGACAGTGCCAACTACTCATAATTATTATTATTATTATTTTAAATGACTTCCTTTACTTTGTGCCTCTAAAATTCTATTGTTTACTCACGCTCTCCTTCCTGCTTATCTTATATAATATGACAAAATTTTCTCTCTTCTTCTATTTAGGTATAATCTGTAGTATATGTAAAAAATTTTCTTCCACTTCTGCTCCATCTATCATGGTGATGTTTCCCTCATACTGTCCCAGCGAACAGTGTAAACTAGAGGAAGAGATCAAACCAGAATACACAATGTGCCTGTGGCATCAAAAGTGCATCACATACAGAAACATGAACTCAAAATCAATGCATCGATGCTAAATATGAACTGTTATGCCTGTCCTGCAATGTCTACCCCCCCTCCCCAAAAAAAAGATGACAAATGGCCATGTAATAGGGTTTAAGGAACAACAATAAGAGAAAAACGATAAAGGAAAAATATAAAAAAAAGAAAACCTATAAAACGACAGTAATATTAACCAGCACTAGGAATATAATAGGTTAATAGAATAAAATGTCTTTTTTAATGTATCGTTGTTAATATATTTAAATAAATATATATGGTTACAAAAAATGCCATACGCTCAGTATTATTATCGCTACCCGAACTTGTCACTATTTTGCAGAAAGAATGGTATAAGATTCCCTTCAAAACCTTACCTGACCTGCAATTACCCATCCCGAGACGCCTGGAAGTTATCCTACCTCGTATTTGGCATGGTAATTCGTTGTGTCTCTGTGTTTCCATATTACTGTGAAAAGTAATGATCCAGTAACACTTTCTGGTGTACGCCAGAAGCTACCTTTAGGTTTGAAGATTTGTCTCCGTTGATAATGACATGTTAGAAACTCTTCAGTCCATTCGCACTGTATTCCTTAACCTCATATATTGTCCAATAGGTGGCAGAGCGGAACTGTACCGAACGCCTTCCGGAAATTAAGGAACACGGCACCACCATGGGCGCTGGTAACTATTTCCTCTGTGTCTTATATACGAACCGAGCGAGACTGGTTCCAAATGGTTCCAATGGCTCTGAGCACTATGGGACTTAACTTCTGAGGTCATCAGTCCCCTAGAACTTAGAACTACTTAGACCTAACTAACCTAAGGACATCACACACATCCATGTCCGAGGCAGAATTCGAACCTGCGACCGTAGCAGTTGCGCGGTTCCAGGCTGTAGCGCCTAGAACCGCTCGGCCACCACGGCCGGCGGAGTGGTTCCACTCGAACGTTGTTTTCCTAACCTAAGCTGATTCCTACGGAGGAGATTTTCGGTCTCCGGAAACGTCATAATACACGAGCATGAAACACCAAGACCCTGCAACAGACAGACGTCAGAGTTTAAACCCATATTTTAGTGCATCTGTTCTACGACACTTCTTGAAAACGGAATTAACTGCGCTTTTTTCCAATCTTTAGGAACGCATCGCTCCTCCAGCGACTTACTGCTGGTGGAAGAAGGGCAAGTTCTTTTGCATAATCTACACAGATTCACTATTTTGTACTGCCAGGTGTGTGTGTCATATCTTATCGAACTTAACTGTTAAGGTCATCAGTCCCTAAGCTTACACACTACTTAACCTAAATTATCCTACAAACACACATACCCACGCCCGAGGGAGGACTCGAACCTCCGCCGGGATGAGCCGCACAGTCCATGACTGCAACGCCCCAGACCGCTCGGCTAATACCGCGCGGCGTACTGCCAGGTCCAGTGACTTTTGCCCCGGTGAGAGGTTTCAGTTACTTTCCTACCCTATCGTCACTTATTTTGATATCATTTACTTTGATGCTCATGCAATCGTTTATAGGAGGAACTACCGTGCGCTCGTCGTCAGTGAAACAGTTTCAAACAGTGACGCTTAGTAATAGTAATTCATCCTTCTCTGTGTGTTATCCTGTTTCGATGCCACTCGTGTATGGAACGGTCGCTTCGATCCGCTTACTGATTTAACGTACGACCTAAACTTCTTAAGATTTTTTACCAAGTACATATGGCTCGGAGCACTATGGGACTTAACTTTTGAGGTCATCAGTCCCCTAGAACTTAGAACTACTTAAACCCAACTAACCTAAGGACATCACACACATCCATGCCCGAGGCAGGATTCAAACCTGCGACCGTAGCTGTCGCGCAGTTCCAGACTGTAGCGCCTAGAACCGCTCGTCCACCCCGGCCGGCCACCAAGTAGATAGATAGCAGTTTTAGTAACAATACAAATATCCAACTATTAAAAATGATGGTTATATGCAGACTGAAGTGATGAACGAAAATTAGTAGCAGGGTCTGGATTTGAACACGCGTCTCCTGCTCGCTAGGCACATGCGCTAACCGCTACGCCACCCTGACCCAATGGTTTGGACAACTACACGGACTACCATAGCACGCCTCTCTCCTCAATGGACATTCCCATTCACATCTCAGCTCCTAGGTATTCCCCCTTGATTCGAAAAGCACTCCATACGTTCTCCAACTGTACTGGAACTGCACCAAAGCATCGAACGAAACCGGGGGATCTTGCCTGAAATCCAGGCAGATGGAATTACACAACTGGCCATTAAAATTGCTACACCACGAAGATAAAGAGCTACAGACGCGAAATTTAACCGACAGGAAGAAGATCCAGTGATATGCAAATGATTAGCTTTTCAGAGCATTTACACAAGGTTGGCGCCGGTGGCGACACCTATAACGTGCTGCCATAAGGAAAGTTTCCAACCGATTTCTCATACACAAACACTGGACTCGCATTCGGAAGGACGACGGTTCAATCCCGCGTCCGGCCATCCTGATTTAGGTTTTCCGTGATTTCCCTAAATCACTCCAGGCAAATGCCGGGATGGTTCCTCTGAAAGGGCACGGCCGACTTCCTTCCCCATCCTTCCCTAATCCGATGAGACCGATGACCACGCTGTCTGGTCTCCTTCCCCAAACCAACCAACCAATCTCATACACAAACAGCAGTTGACCGGCGTTGCCTGGTGAAACGTTGTTGTGATGCCTCTTGAAAGGAGGAGAAATGCGTACCATCACGTTTCCGACTTTGATAAAGGTCGGATTGTAGCCTATCGCGATTGCGGTTGATCGTATCGCGACACTGCTGCTCGCGTTGGTCGAGATCCAATGACTGTTAGCAGAATATTGAATCGGTGGGTACAGGAGGGTAATACGGAACGCCGTCCTGGATCCCAACGGCCTCGTATCACTAGCAGTAGAGGTGACCGACATCTTATCCGCATGGCTGTAACGGATCGTGCAGCCACGTCTCGATCCCTGAGATGGGGACATTTGCAAGACAGTGGTTACGCTTGACGCCGCATCACTGACAGGAGCGCATGCGATGGTGTATTCAACGACGAATCTGGGTGCACGGATGGCAAAACGTCATTTTTTCGGATGAATCCAGCTTCTGTTTCCAGCATCAAGATGGTCACATCCGTGTTTGGAGGCATCGCTGAGAATGCACATTGAACGCGTATATTCGTCATCGCCATACTGGCGTATCGCCCGGCGTGATGGTATGGGGTGCCATTGGTTACACGTCTCGGTCACCTCTTGTTCGCATTGACGGCAATTTGAACAGTGAACGTTACATTTCAGATATGTTACGACCCGTGGCTCTACCCTTCATTCGATCCCTAAGAAACCCTACATTTCAGCAGGATAATGCACGACCGCATGTTGCAGGTCCTGTACGGACCTTTCTGGATACAGAAAATGTTCGACTATTCTCCAGATCTCTCGCCAACTGAAAATGTCTGGTCAATGGTGGCCGAGGAACTGGCTCGACACAATACGCGAGTCACTACTCTTGATGAACTGTGGCATCGTGTTGAAGCTGCATGGGCAACTGTACCTGTACACGCCATCCAAGCTCTGTTTGACTCAATGCCCAGGCGTATCAAGGCCGTTATTACGGCCAGAGGTGGTTGTTCTCGGTACTGATTTCTCCGTATCTATGCACCCAAATTGCGTGAAAATGTAATCACATGTCAGTTCTAGGATAATATGCTTGTCCAATGAATACCCGTTTATCATCTGCATTTCTTCTTGGTGTAACAATTTTAATGGCCAGTAATGCATACGGCTCCAGTAACATTTTCAAGCCTCAAACATGCTGTTCAAGTTTAGGGGGAATACAAAGTGGGCTGATACGTGAATGGAAATTTGAACTGAGGAGGGAGGGAGGAGTGGTCCCTGCAATTGTGGAAGTCCACTGTACAAAGGTGGCGGATTAGTTAGCGCATCAGCCTAGTGTGCTGGAGACGCGGTTTCGAATCCTAGCCTTTGGTACAAATTTTCATTCGTTTGAGAGTTGAAGAGGTGACTGTAGTCGTATAGTTTTAATTTATTGAAAATGAATTAAAGATGCAAGGACTTGAATTATGTGCACTGGACAGTGTAGAATACACGACAGAGGTACATCTTTCCAGGTCAAAGACGTCAGGCGTATTCTTGCAACGTCGGAAGTTGCCTCAGGGGGGAAGGCAGCTCTAAATTGTCGCCAACAGGTATCAACTAGCAGGAAGAACACATAAAAAAGACCACGCCCACACCGGATGCGGCGCGCTGTGTCACACCGCGTAAAAATAAGACAAGACGGTTGGAGCAGCGCGGAGCGTCCAGTTTGGACGGCGAATACTGCCGCTCCGCGCGTTGTCGATCAGCAACAGATTTCCATACAGTGTCTGTGCATTAAACGAAACGGTTCGCCGCGCGCGTTCTATTTGGATAGGGTTTATCGTACCGAACCATAACGAACAGTATATCGACAGGTATCGAATAAATTAATTTGCATTCTGTCTCAAAATGAATTTAGAGGGGAATCATTAGGAAACATAACTAGATCTGTACCGAAAATAACCAGAATTTTGGAATCCATATTACGATTATCAAATAAAAAATAAAGATGATTCTGATGGTACTCCAGGGAAAAATACTGTTCAATATCATTTTGAAACACCAGCTCCCGAAACCACGTCTGATTCCTTCTTCTCTAAATTTTTCTCAACGTCAGGTAGTCCAGACGCCTCTTCAAGGAGGACATCATGTATTTTCCCATCATAATACTCGCTCTTCGTAGAAATTTGTTAATAGATTCACCTCCTAAGAGGTGCGGGTAATAAGAAAATTTGAAATGTAGTAAGTATATATTTTTTCCAGGGTGTCAATATGAACCCCAAACACTTGAGGAACAATCACTGAAATGCTTTGCTTGGGTACTTTGAGAAATGCATCATACTATTAAACAAATCCAAAAAGCATACTTCATTTCTTCCCGATTTGTAGTACAAATTTAAAAACATTCCACCACTTTTTTTAGGGGGAGTCATCTCAAGATGGAGCGACAGACTGGTTTTAAACACCACATGACCAGTCGACTGTTTGTCGTTGAGTGTTTTTTTCAGCCGAATGAAAGAACCGAATGAAACTAGTCCCTGCGGCCACGTCAGGTATATTAATGTTTTTTCACTCACTCTATGGGTGTAAGTGGTTTCACTTAATGTGAGACAACCGAGTGACACGCCCTTGACGGATACTTCTAACATATCAAAGTTTTCATTCAGTTTCCATGGTCGAGTTAATTCACTTATATACTTTTTCAATCTTTTCAGCCACAAATGAACCAAAAATACCGTCGCCAAATTTTTTAGAGACAAATAACATATCTTCTTTCAAGGAGAGGTGAGCAAATCGTATATTTATAAAAATGAAGTATTTTCGAAATTTATGCGTTTATTTCCTTAAACACGACTTTCTCGTACTTTTAAATAAGGTTTTTTTGTTTTAAAAGACTAATCATCGTTTCTCCATTATAGATGTATGTTAAAATAAATGAATAATTAATTTCATATTTAAATTTACGGAAGCATTGTCTCCCACTGGTTTGCACTCATCACTGATAATTATTTTTGGGTAAATGCTGAGGTGTCATGAACAGAAAGTAAATAAGATACATTTTTAAATTTTTTGGCAATTCAATCACTTCCTTTCTAAGCGTATACTGTCATCTGTCATCATTCGTTAAATTTCTTTGAATTTATTTAATTAATGTGATTTCTCAATACGAATGATCCTTGCAGATACTACATATCTCAGTAAATTTATCGTGAGGATCACGTTTTATCCAGTCATATGATTTCTTCTATTCCAATGCCACTGAGCGTTTCGCCATTTTTATTTAGACACGAAGTCGGAAGTACACTATTCCCTAAGACCTATTCGGAAACAAGGACCAAAAACTGAGCTGAAAGTTTATTATCGAAACTCAATAAAAAGCAAATATTGGAACGACAATAACAGTAACGACAGGCGATAACAGAGTGCAGTCAACAGTAATGATTTACCAATGCTGAAAAGATAGAAAGTTTCCCCTCAGAAGTGAACGCGCCGGGGATCAGGCGACTACAATTGTTGCTCCTCAGGTCCATAGAGGTGCGAAAGTGGTTTCAGTCTTTTTACAGTGATGCCTAGAGATAAGCTTAACCGTGAAACTTAATTATCATTGCATGAATTTGAATAGTACTTCTTCATGTCTATGAAGTACTATACCGATTATTTTTCAAAGGCTGTATAATGCAAACAGCTTTGTGTGCATGGGTATGATTCGTAGGTACGTAGCTGGTAACGCAATTTTCTGTACAGTATTAATACTAGAGAGTAGTTATAATTGAGACAACGCGTACATGAGTAAACTAACAGACAAAGTACAAACTCATTATATATGAAAAGAAAAAATTTAGTCAATACGTAGAACTGCAACGAACTGTGTCGTCAGTTTTCATCCCCTTGCTCCCACGCACTTTTTCACCCAAAAGAAATAAACGAATAATTATCCATGCGATATGTAAAACTACAACTGAATGAGTCCATTGTTCTCCAACAACCAGCTGAATTAATTGTTTTCATTCAATTGTTCCCATCACTATGGTCGCCCGACCTCTGACTATAGTTTGATGCGGCCACTAGGAATTCCTCTCCTTTGCCAACATCTTCACTTGAGATTATGACCTGCACCCAGATTCCTCAGTTATATACTATATTCCACTGTCTGTCTTCCTCCATAGTTTTTACCCTCTACAGCTCTGAGACAGTAGTTCCGAACCGAACTTGGTGATAATTACCACCCGACGTGTAAAATGTAATTTCCTGGTGGGGGGGGTTTAGAGGCAAAAGGGTTCGAACTACGTTTCGGTCACGAAACTAAATTACTTTTAAAAGTTCATTATTGCTATCACACTCTCGTAAAACTGTATTACTGAGGACTTAAGTTAATAATAACTGTTTTTTCCCCCAAATACTAGCTTTAACACATGACACAGTGTTACAGATTGTGAAAAGAATGTATAAACAACATCTCCCACACGTAGTCCACCCATTACACACATTCTTTGCACTTTGTGCCATACACCTGTGACAGTAACATTGTGATATGTACATGATATAGGCTTAAATATTGCAAGGCAATGCCTTCCCCTAGTTGTAAGCAGTTCTCATAATCGACCAGCAATTGAGTCATTATTCACTTTGCATCAACGAAAGGACTTGCTAAACCGCGCATGTGTTTGAAATAGTTAACTGACTCATAAAATTAGTTATGACACAGGCACATCTTTAAGACCCATGCTGAATTACTATGTACAAACGGATTAACTAACAGAATGGCTGGACTTAGCTGTGCATCATAAACTGGAGAATTGCACAATATAAAAAGCGAGATTGGCTGAGGGTGTCAAAAGAAACATGTTTTAAATGAACGCATTAATGTATTCAGTTATAAACAAGAAACATTAAACGCATCTGACTGTCTGATAATGCTAAGCTAATATTACAAAACTGCACTATATGGTTTGTGTTAAGTGAACCTGCTGCTTCCCAGAGTTATTTGAAAGGCTTGGAGACGTGCCCTATATACACATATTCCCCTCATAAAATGAAATTCGAGTTTCTAACCAAACGAAAGAACGAAAGCTGTTTGCCTGACTGTTAGTCTATGAAACGCATGCCTCTTCCATTGCACTGGTGGATGTGGAACGAATAACTGCAACGATCTGATTAAATTCTGAACAAGTACTGTCCTAAGATGCCAGTGCTGCTAGAAACACTCACTAAGTCCCTCTGAAGTACATGGGGAGGGTCGTGAAATCGCCAGTATGAACTGTGGATTCCCAGTCAGCTGCTGGAGTAGAGATGACTGCTAACAGCGATCCAGTCCAAAGAATCCCATCGAACTCTCTATCTTCACACCAACCCGTCCCCAGACAAACTCTCAATTTTCTATTTGCACCATATAGCCTGCTCTTTTCTTTCCGCCAAATAAGACACGGTCGCCAATCGATCTTTAGGAACTCTCAGCCCGCCAATGGAATAACTGTTCCTTCACCAAAAATCCCGCCAAGAAAAACGAGCCATGTTACTACTCCAATGACAACCCCATCCATCCTCACTTCCAAAAAACATCTTCCTGTGATTTGTCCTCCTCATGTCTCCAGCACTTTTACCAATCACATATTTTCACACCCAGTCGCTAGCCTCACGTCACAGATCCTAAGAAAGTAAAAAACTGCGCTCGAGGCTAGGCTCTTGTTTTGCGGCATCCTTGTTTCCTTTCAAAAGCAAGCGACTGTTATCTGCTAAATGCACTATTCTGAAAACAGCAGATCGCCGGACACCTGCTGATGATAAAGTTCTTTTTCTTAGCCCTGCTTGGCCGATAGAGTTGTGTCATAAACCAACAATATCGCTGGTCTCCCGGGAACTTGTCCAGCGACACTACTTTCACCCTGACAGTCCCTTACTCTACCTGCCCTGCTTTCTGCGAATGCTGGAGTACCCGCTGGCTGGCCAGGTCTGCTTTCTTCTTTATGTTGGGCACTGCCTAGCCCATCCCAAATACATACTCTATTCCCAGCTATTATTGTAATATTTCATCTCCTTATTATCCTCTTATTTGTATATAATTCTCATATTAAATGAAAAGGGACGTATCAAATGCCTTGCCACTCTTCATTAACACCTCCCTAGCATCAAAATTTTGCACTGAAGGTGACATTCTTAACATAGATAGAGGAGGAGCAACAAGCAAAATTTACCACCTACCGTGTGCTGGATTTGGAGTCCAGATGGCAACTGACATTAATAACTGTCAAGAGGGTACAAAAGTAATACTATCAAACTCAACATAAAAATAATGATCAAGTGATAAACGACAACAAACAAATACACCCTCAAGGAAACCACCCTAACGTTCACTTAAGCCTAGCTGCATTGCTTAAGCCAAATCCTTGATAAGTTAATGAATGTACAAACAAGAACTCTGCTAGCAGCTGATCAAAAACAATATTCACTCTACCACAGTCAGAGTCAAAATTACAATACAAAGGTATATTTGCTACCCTGCCTCTCATCAAGTGTGATTCCATTACCATATGTTTACTTGACAGGATACAAATATTTGGTGACAGAACGTTCATTTACACCAAATACCCTAGAGAATATTTGTAGTTATTCAAAACTATGTAGGCAGTACATGCCACATGTCATCTGCAAATATATTTTGTGATTACGATATGCAATTTGTCTTGAAATACTGGGGCAACTGACGTAATCATCGAATAGTTCAACAAGAAATACTTGTGAAAACAGAGTATGGTCGTACACAATAGTACATAAAATAAGTTTGGTAATATTGAAATAGATACAAAAACAAAATTATGCACTTACAATTAACCATATTTTCGGGTACAAGATGACGTGGTCTTGTAGGCGCAATTGCGTAGAGAGGATCCTACATCGCTTGAGTTGATGATTTCGCTTTGTGACACATTTTACAAACTGAGAGAACCTTTCTTCTCCTGCACTCCACTTTGTTGAAGTGGCACAAAGTTTTCAATTTTGAGAAACACTTCTTCTGCCCAAAGGAGTATAGCTCAAGTGGGTGCACCAGATGACCTTGATTATTAATTCCTCCAGTATATCCGGCCGGGGTGGCCGAGCGGTTCTAGGAGCTACAGTCTGGAACCACACAACCGCTACTGTCGCAGGTTCGAAACCTGCCTCGGGTATGGATGTTCTGATGTCCTTAGGTTAGTTAGGTTTAAGTAGTTCTAAGTTCTAGGGGACTGATGACCTTATAAGTTAAGTCCCATAGTGCTCAGAGCCATTTGCTCAGAGCCATTTGAACCCCCAATATACAAAGGGCTCACAATTAGTCTGTAACACTTCCGAGATGGAAAAGGACCCCTTTTCTTAGTAAGTAAAACTACCTGTTTCTTGCTTGACTCCTATGTCTCCACTTGTCTTTCAACTCCCTCATTTCACTTCGTTGTCCAGTTCCTTCTCAATCTCTCTCAGCCAAATAATAATATAATTTTCAAAGGGCACATTTCTCAAAGAAATTAGGCTAGAGTGGTTATTCTCGGTCGCCGGGCGGGATTAGCCGAGCGGTCTCAGGCGCTGCAGTCATGGGCTGTGCCACTGGTCCCGGCGGAGGTTCGAGTCCTCCCTCGGGCATGGGTGTGTGTGTTTGTCCTTAGGATAATTTAGGTTAAGTAGTGTGTAAGCTTAGGGACTGATGACCTTAGCAGTTAAGTCCCATAAGATTTGACAGACATTTGAACATTTGATTCTAGGTCTTCAGTACTTTCTTCTGCAAACCCCATTGGTGAATCAGACAGTGCATGTGCTATTACATTCGTTTCGCCTGGCACATATGTGATAGAGAAGTGAAATTCTTGAAGAAATAATACTCACCTAGTCAATCTGTCTTGTGTTATTTAGGTTTCAATAGGAACTCAAGCGCTGTGTGCTCTATATGAAGTCTCATTTTATACCCGAAACCATACTAAGGCTATAGCCACGAGCTCCATTTCCGGATAATTTATGTCACTCTTAGACAGTACATGTCTTCCAAATGCTATGCTCTTCTTTACATATTCTCCGTTCCCCTCAGTTCTTGGAAAATCATAACTCTGATGCCCATCTTAGAACTTTCAGAGGCAGTACAGAAATGTACCGACAAGTCGGGATGCGTACAGTGTAGTAACCATGATCAGTGCATTTTTTAATGTCATGTCCCACAAAAGTGGTGTTTTCTTGTCTGTCAATGCACGTAGTTGATGCTGTCAGTGAATCAATGAATGTTTTATAAAAGTCTATGACCTCTAAAAATCTCATCAGATTCTTCCTTGCCCATGGTGTTCGAGACTGGGCGATGGCATCCTTTTTATCGGGATTTGCCGGTATTTCATATACTTTTATAACATGTCCAAGGAATTTCAACTTCCTTGTGCGAAAATACGATTTTCCAGATTGGTGGTTACCCCGTGACACTATAGAGAAACGAGTAATGTATTCCAGGATCTGTTATGTTCTTCTTCACAAATTGTCATTGTAACATGTTAACTGCTGTTTTACAATCTCATCTATTATTCCATCAGACTCTTGCATGAATGCAGCTGATGATACACTGAGGAGACAGAAGTCATGGGATATCTCCTAATATAGCGTTGGACCTCATTTTGCCCAGCGCCATTGTAGCAACTCGAGCTGGCATGAACGCAACAAGCCATTGGAAGTCCCTGTCGGAAATACTGAGCCATACAGCCTCTATAGCCATTCATAATTGCGGAAGTGTTGCTAGCGCAGGATTTTGTGTACAAACTGACGTGTCGACTACGTCTTACATATGTTTGATGGGGCTCATGTTGGGCAATCTGGGTGTCCAAACCATTCACTCAAGTTGTCCAGAATGTTCTTCAAACCAATCATCAGCAATTGTGGTGACATGGTGCATTGCCATACATAAAAATTCCATTAATGTTTGGGAACAGGAAGTCCATGAATGGCTCCAAATGGTCTCCAGGTAGCCGAACAGAAAATCCATGAATGGCTCCAAATGGTCTCCAGGTAGAAGAGCGTATTTATTTCCGCTCAGTGATCGGTTCAGTTGGACTAGAGGACCCAGTACATTCCATGTAAACACAGCCCACACCATTATGGAGCCACCACCTGCTTGCGCAATGACTTGTTGACAACTTGGGTCCATGGCTTCGTGAGGACTGTACCAGACTCCAAGCCCACCATCAGCTCTTAATAACTGACCACGTCACGGTTTTCCTGGCATCTAACGTCCAAACAACATGAGCATGAGCGATGGAGAGGTCCTGCAGAAGATGTCATGCTGTTAGCAAAGGCACTCGCGTTGATCGTTTTCTGCTATAGCCCATTAATGCCAGATTTCGTTGAACTGTTAGAACGGATAGGTTCATCGAACATCCCAAATTGATCTCAGTAGTTATTTCACGCAGTGTTACTTGTCTCGTAGCTTGACAACTCTACATGAACGCCACTGCTCTCGGTGTTACAACTACGCTATGTGATGAAAAGTATCTGGACACCACCCAAAACATACGTTTTTCGTATTAGGTGCATTGTGCTGCCACCTACTGCGACCTTAGGAGTCATTAGACGTCCTGAGAGATCATAATGGGGCGTTCTGCGGAACTCGAGGACTTCGAACGTGGTCAGGTGATTGGGTGTCACTTGTGATACGTCTGTAAGCGAGATTTCCACGCTCCTAAACATCCCTAGGTCCACTGTTTCCGAGGTGATAGTGAAGTGGAAACGTGAAGGGGCAAGTACAGCACAAAAGCGTGCAGGCTGACCTCGTCTCTTCACTGACAGAGACCGCCGACTGTTGAAGAGGGTCGTAATATGAAATAGGAAGTAGTATGACAGTTAGACAAGAGGTAAGAAAACTTGGATTTCATGGTCGAGCAGCTGCTCATAAGCCACACATCACGTCGAACGACGCCTCGCTTGGTGTAAGGAGCGTAAACATTGGACGATTGAACAGTGGTGAAACGCCCGCTAAACCCGCTGGGCACAACAAGTGATTAGGATTGTGGAAAGGGCCAAAGAAGGTTGGGGTCAGTTTCACCTTAAAATTGTAATTTATTGTAATTTAATAACACATTTACAACCAAAGCGGCACATAGCCGAACTTTTACAACTATGAGTTTCAAGCTCCAAATCTTTTAGGCTGAAGGCCTCCAAACAAGAAATGTTAAAAAACCAACAAGGTAAATTTCAAGTGACTGAAAACACGCAGTTACAATTACAAATAAAATAATTAAAACATATATCACAGCTAGGCTGAAAGCTTCAAGGCAAGGGTGGATAGATAAACATAAACGAGATGCAATACAAATGGCTGAAGGCCCACGATAAAATTTTCAAGATTTTAAAATAAATTACCATAACCTTTCAAAGGCAGAAGGCCGCAATGTTTAAGTTTGAAATGTAATTTTAAGAATAAGGTTCCATGGCTGAAGGCCCACAATTAATTTTCCAAAATTAAAAAAAAAATATAATCATAAGCCTTAAGTTTTAAGTAGCTGAAACCGGACTAAAAGAAAAGACAACATAACGGTAATAACCTTTCAGCAAATATCCACTTGCTGGAATTCAAACTTACATAAAAAACAGTAAAACCAAGTATATTTTATCATTGGCTATGATAGATCATGAACAGACAATTATGCACTGGTGAAAAAGACAGTAAAGACAACAGCACTCAGAAGCCTCCGGGGGGGGGTCGGCCGGCCCTCTTTCACTTAGGTGAGACAGGTGGTGATCCCAACTACACTTGATCCGTCGGAACCCAACCAAGGGACAGCCACGGACCGACTGACAAACGACTTGCTTGCCACCAAACGGTATATGAGAAATGTTACGGGTGTGATTATCCACAATCAAATATGTATATGTGCTAAGCTGTCAAATCTACACACCGTGTTGGACAGCGACAACAGGTGGGGAAAGGACACTGCCTTAAATTACGTTAGTGGCCAGGGCAGGTTCTGAGGTCATCAATCGCCTAGAACTTAGAACTAGTTAAACCTAACTAACCTAAGGACATCACACACATCCATGCCCGAGGCAGGATTCGAGCCTGCGACCGTAGCGGTCGCTCGGCTCCAGACTGTAGCGCCTAGAACCGCACGGCCACTCCGGCCGGCTACTACGAGAGGGGATATATCGATACGCGCCGCTAGCGCCACTCGTGGTCAGGCAAAGCAGCAACTCAGTGACAGTAGTAATTTAAATTAACGTAGTGACAAGGAAGTACGTTAAAAACAGGGTGTATAATACATGATGGCGGGAACACGAGCCACTCACGGCTCAAGTGGCAGTGGGAAAATGTTGTGAAGAGTGACGAATCACGGTACACAATATGGCAATCCAATGCCAGGCTGTGGGTATGGCGAATGCCCGGTGAGCGTCCTCTGCGAGCGTGTGTAGTGCCAACAGTGAAATTCGGAGGCGCTGGTGTTATGGTGTGGTCGAGTTTTTCATGAAGGGGGCTTGCAGCCCTTGTTTTGCCTGACTCTATCACAGCACAGGCCTGCATTGATGTTTCAAGCACCTGCATTGATGTTTTAAGCACCTACTTGCTTCCCACTGTTGAAAAGCAAGTCGGGGGTGCCGATTTCATCTTTCAACACGATCGAGAACCTGTTCATAATGCACGTCCTGTGGCGGAGTAGTTACACGAGAATAACATCCCTGTAATGGACTGGCCCGCACAGAGTCCTGACCTGAATCCTATAGAACAGCTTTGGGATGTTTTGGAACGCCGACTTCGTGCCAGGCCTCACCGACCGACGTCGATACCTCTCCTCAGTGCAGCACTCCGTGAAGAATGGGCTGCCATTCCCCAAGAAACCTTACAGGACCTGACTGAACGTATGCCTGCGAGAGTGGAATCTATCATCAAGGCTAAGGATGGGCCAGCACCATATTGAATTCCAGCGTTACCGATTGAGGGCGCCATGAACTTGTAAATCATTTTCAGACGGATGTCCGGATACTTTTGATCACATAGTGTAACATTCCATGTTCAGACTCTGTCAATTCCCGTTGTCTGGTCATAACCACAAAGGAAACTTTTGACGTGGATGACCTATGTACAAATGATATCTCCACCAATGCTCTGTCCTCGTGTACATGATACTTCTGTCATCTGTATATGTTCATATCACTATGCGATGACTTTTGTCAAATCGTGTACGTTCAGTCCGAAGGGTAAGCGGCGGAAGTGGTAACATCAATTAAATGAAAGAAAGTCAGTGTATTTACAGCATGAAGGATGCTGTTCCATTTGTGAGAAACTTGATCTTAAGTCTACAAAGGAGAAAAATTTCACCTTGTGGAATCTTATGACAACTCTTCAAGTTTTTCCGTCCTGTCCAGCTATGGTTGATTATGGTGTTAACTAGTCTTGAAGCCAGGACGAGGCATATGGACCCATCTTTCTTCTCAACAACTCACAATGGTTTGTTATATGTAGAACTGCATCACTTAACATTTTTCCTGTCTCTTCATTCACCGTACGTCTGTATGCAAGTGGAATAAGAACCTGCAGTACGAAAAATTTTCAGTGGTCCTTCACCTTAAATATACACTAGAAATATCTAATAGCGCTTGGTTTCGGTAGAATCACTCCTTGGCTTCCAAGCAGTGTTCTTCTCAATTCTTTGGTATCTTTGGCGTCGATGTTATTAAGCTGTTTCACTCGTTCATCAATGGTCTAACAGATCTATAGTTTTATCGCCTCCTCTTCATTTTCACATTACTGTCTTTCATTGCAGTCATATCTATGCTCTCTCGTCCAGTCACAGCCTCAAACAAGTCACTGGGATCTGTCTGCGAATGGCTTGTTCTTCAAAACACTTATGGATGTTCGTTCCCTTTTGTAGAACGGCCTCTCCTCATCCTATATCTAACAATGCACAGTCATCAGTGAGAAAGTCCATGCCAGTGAACAATTCAGTGGCTAGGTTTGAGAACACTAGGAAATTTCCTTGATAGTTTACTTCGATAACTTTGCTCCTTTTATCCTCGTCTTTTTTAAAGATAATATTGGCCAATGAATTTTTCAGTGCACCTCACAAATGCTGTCTGGTATCGCCGATATGTGGCTCCCGTTATCCACAATCCCTCTCAGTTTTACATCCCCTACCATGACATAAACTACCGGATGAATGTCCTTTGTCGCCACTATCTTCTCCCCTTCTAATACCATTGCCGGTAAGTCTTCATATTTTAGTACGTTTATTTGTCTGTTTCCGCTCTGCATATACAGTCTCCCACCTGTTCCCTAGTCCTATCGTTAGCTGCTCTGTTCTGCATGAAACGCTGCCTAGTATCATGGTTCTGAAGGTTATTCCAACCACCCCTCTGCAGTCCGTAATTTCATGCATAATTTCCTCTTCCTGACGCCCCATGGACTGATTATCACCGTAATTATTATTGTAATAGTGGCATGGAAATCCATTGAAGTTACTCTCCTGGTTTTGTCTTCTCTCCCTGCTACTGTGTTCATAGAACACAAACTCCAATTCCCGAAGTGTTTCTAAATATCTCTATATTTTACTGATTCTTCCTGCCAGATCTTGGTGGTAATTTCAAGGTAACTTTGTGTAGCTGTATCGAACAATCGATCTGGAGCGCATGGAACATATAAAAATTGATTCTTCTTCACCATGCCATGTAATAATTTCTCTGGGCCTTTGATCCACCACAAAATCTTTACATATTCTCATCTCATGTTTTGTCCTTTCTTGCTAATCACGAGACCGCCAATTTGCCAAGAACGCAACTCTAAACTCCTTGTAGTATGAGCAAGTGGCGGCAGTTGCTCTCATCCTTAGAGGTAAACGTACGCAAATTCTACTTTGTAGATTAATGGCCTTGACGGTGGTAACGACCTATCGGATTGAGAAATCCAAGTCTTGAAGTGAAGTGTGTATCATAATTCTGAAACACCTGTCTAACCTCACTCGAGAATTTCCACTGCTGCTATGCCCATAGCTGCATTTGCTCACACCGTGTGCATGACTGCTACTTAGTGACACACAGTTGTGTGATTCGCTCGAACCTGATTCTTCACCCAACACAACTCTTGACTTTTAATTCACGATTGTCATAATTGTTATTCACCTCTTCGATTCTCTTCTGCTGATGTGCGTTGGTAGTTTCTTAGCGAATCTCAGTCGCGAGCAGTATCTGTACTTCTTCTTTTTCTGTGACCAGTATCGGGGTCGTCATATCTGATCCTGCAACAAGTTTATGAATTTCATCTTCTATTTTTTCACGATTCTGAAATGCTAACAGACCTGTTGCTTCCTCTAACCTTTTGTCGACACGCTCCTAAATCTTTCTGACAAGTATTTCTGTCTTACCTACCCATTTCTCTATCTTTCCTTGTCACTCCTGCAATTTTGACTGACTGCTGTACATCTGAAAACTACACCAGTCCATGCTCCACGCTTCCAACTCTGCTGGATATCTTACTTATCGCCTCACGAATTTCCTTTATTGTTTTCTTGCAGTCTCGTTTCGCTTCCGTTTCGACCATCTTGTGTTCCCTTCTTTGCCATCTAAGCTAGGTTCATAGTTTCTTCTGCCAGTTTCCTCATTGCCTTCGTCTTTACTTTTACTTCCTTAACTTCATTTTGTAACTTTTCTCTCATCTCTTTGCATTCTTTCCTCATTTCTTGTATCTTCCATCTCATGACTTTGTCCCCTTCCTTGGCTTCTTTCCTCATTTTTCCTCAAAAATTCATGATGCAAAAATTATCACCTTCTGTCTGTATTCAGTGGCTACATCAGCCTACCACTCTCTACTTCCTCACAAATGCGAACTATAATTACGTTTTTACTTGTTGTAGTGCGCCTTTGTCCTCTCCTTCAATGTTGCTTATGCTCACTTTCTTTTCCTCTTGTTCCAGCCATGTGCTATCTGTCACGTTACTCTCATTACTGCTACCAACTGGAGTTGACTGTTCTGAGGGGAAAATCAACTGTTCCTCTCCTGAATTAAAGTCGCGTGTAATTTGCTCCTCTTCCATGATGCTAACTGTTTTAATTTTAGCCTGCTCCGTCTGGAGTCATGTCCTAGTTCTTGTCCTCATCCAAAATTGGATACCCACTACAAAATGAAAGCCATTGCAGTGAATCTAATCATAAATAATATCGTCTTTCATCTTAACCAATCCAAAATTTTATAACGCTGAATTAACGAGACTGATATTCAATCATACATGGAACAAAATCCACGAAACCATAGACACGGGGCTGAGAATACAATACATTAGTTCTTTATCTGCACCATCAATGCACCACAAACTATCACGGTTTTAAGTATTTTCCCTTGTCAAATCTTTTACAGTAAACACGAAAGATGATGCCTGACCGCTACACAAATCTCCTGCATTGGTGCGAACAAGGCAGGGTCCACAAATATATGCAAACCCTCATGTGTTTGAAACAGTTAACCTGTCGCAGAAAATTAATTAGGAGACAGAAACACCTTTAATACCCAAACTGAATTATTTTGTGCAAACAGATTAACTAATGTGATCAAACATTAAGGCCCTAATTGTGTATCCTGAAGTGGAGAATTGCACAGTGTTGATAATGAGATTAGTTGATGGTGTTAACAGAACCAAGTTGTAACTGAACACATTAATTTATTCAATTAAAAACAAAAACCTGAAACGCATCTGACTTTCTAACAATGCTAAGTTAATACTACAAAACTGCACTATATGGTTTACGCTAAGTGAACCTGCTGTTTCCCAGAGTAGAAAACTTTGATGACTTGCCTGATACACGCAAACGCTGTTACAGAATGGAATGGAAGTTTCCAACTAAACGATTATAGTGACTGTTTGCTTGACTGTTATACTGAGAAACGGATGCATCTATCAATGCAGTGGTGGACATTTGACAGCTAACTGCAATGATCTGATACATTCTGACCAAGTATTGTCTTAAAATGCTGGTGCTGCTAATAATGCTCATTGTAAATTATCAGCATGAGATGTAGAGAGTGTTGCCGTGAAGAGTGTTGCCATCATGACAGCCTCTCTGAACTATAGGGCGAAGGTCATGTTGTCGCCAACATGAACATTGGACTCCTGGTCGGAAGCTCAAGTCAAAACAGCTGCTAAGTCCCATGGAGAACTCCCTCGATCTTCACACGACGACGTTCCTGGACGATCTCTCAATTTTCTGTCTGCATAATAGAGCCTGCTCTTTCCTTCTCGCCAAACAAGAAATGTCCGCCAGTCGTTGTTTAAGAACCCTTAGTCTACCATTTGTGTAATGGGTTCTCCTGCAAAAATCCCACCAAGGTAAACGCGCCATGTTAAAACTACAATGAAAATTCGATCCACCCCTCTTCTCCAAAAAAACGTCTCCCTGCCTTCTGTCCACCTAATATTACAAGAATTTTTACTAAACGTGCGTTTTCGTACCCAGCAGCTAGCCTCACCCAGCGGTAAGCCTCACGTCAAAGCTCCTAATCAAGTAACATGCTGTGCTCGAGGATAGGTCTTATTTTGCTGCTTCCCATGTTTCTTTTGGAAAGCACGAGATTGTTAGCTGCTGTATGGACTATTCTAAACTGGCAGGGTGCAGCCTCCCGCTGACAAAGTTCTCTCTCTCGGCACTAGTTGGTCGCGGACTGGTGTCATGTTGTAAACAAACAATAGTGCTGGGCTCCTGGGTACTCGCCTGGCGACGCATCTTTCACGCCGGCCGACAACACCTCACGCTACCTGCTCTGCGTTTCTGTTTATATCGGTCGCCATCTACCCTATCCCAAATCGAACGTGTGCCTTGTTCCCAAGCTCTCTCAGAAACCAAAGAAAAGGAAGATACAAACCATATTAAATGTAATTAGGACAAGAAGTTAGATGTCAGCACATACAGTCACTGCAATTTGAATTTCTAAGCCTTATTGTAATATTGTGTCTCCTCAATCTCCACTTATTTGAATATAATTTTCATACTGAATAAAAAGGAACACGACAAGGGCCTTACTGATTTTTAACGTAATACAACAGAAACTACTGGTTACTAGAGTGCTACAGCGCATTATTATTATTTCTTTCCTTTCTCACACGTTATGTCTGGTTAAAAATGGAAAGTGACGCGGACCTTGATCAAGCGTGACTTCCTTTAACTGTACGGTATATGTTACATTGCATTTAGGAACTTTCGGGTAATTGAACATGTATCAATAATTACAGATTTCTGTAGTTGTATATATACGTTTGGATGTAGCTGTATTGCGTTGATGTACTCGTGGATATTGTGTGGTATGACTCCTGTAGTTGATAGTTGTTGTTGTTGTGGTCTTCAGTCCTGAGACTGGTTTGATGCAGCTCTCCATGCTACTCTATCCTGTGCAAGCCTCTTCATCTCCCAGTACCTACTGCAGCCTACATCCTTCTGAATCTGCTTAGTGTATTCATCTCTTCGTCTCCCTCCACGCTGCCCTCCAGTACTAAATTCCTGATCCCTTGATGCCTCAGAAAATGTCCTACCAACCGATCCCTTCTTCTAGTCAACTTGTGCCACAACCTCCTCTTCTCCCCAATTCTGTTCAATACCTCCTCATTAGTTATGTGATCTACCCATCTAATCGTCAGCATACTTCTGTAGCACCACATTTCGAAAGCTTCTATTCTCTTCTTGTCTGAACTATTTATCGTCTATGTTTCACCTCCATACATGGCTACTCTCCATACAAATACTTTCAGAAACAACTTCCTGACCCTTAAATCTATACTCGATGTTAACAAAGTTCTCTTCTTCAGAAACGCTTTCCTTGCCATTGCCAGCCTACATTTTATATCCTCTCTACTTCGACCATCATCAGTTATTTTGCTCCCCAAATAGCAAAACTCCTTTACTGCTTTAAGTGTCTCATTTCCTAATCTAATTCCCGCAGCATCACCCAACTTAATTCGACTACATTCCATTATCCTCGTTTTTCTTTTGTTGATATTCATCTTATATCCTCCTTTCAAGATACTGTCCATTCCGTTCAACTGCTCTTCCCAAGTCCTTTGCTGTCTCTGACAGAATTACAATGTCATCTGCGAACCTCAAAGTTTTTATTTCTTCTCCATGGATTTTAATACCTACTCCGTACTTTTCTTTCGTTTCCTTTACTGCTTGCTCAATATACAGATCGAATAACATCGGGGATAGGCTACAACCCTGTCTCACTCCCTTCCCAACCACTGCTTCCCTTTCATGTCCCTCGACTCTTATAAGTGCCATCTGGTTTCTGTACAAATTGTAAATAGCGTTTCGCTCCCTATATTTTACCCCTGCCACCTTCAGAATTTGAAAGAGAGTATTCCAGTTAACATTGTCAAAAGCTTTCTCTAAGTCGACAAATGCTGGAAACGTAGGTTTGCCTTTCCTTAATCTTTCTTCTACGATAAGTCGTTGGGTCTGTATTGCCTCACGTGTTCCAACATTTCTACGGAATCCAAACTGATCTTCCCCAATGTCGGCTTCTACCAGTTTTTCCATTCGTCTGTAAAGAATTCGCGTTAGTATTTTGCAGCTGTGACTTATTAAACTGAAAGTTCGGTAATTTTCACATCTGTCAACACCTGCTTTCTTTGGGATTGGAATTATTATATTCTTCTTGAGGTCTGAGGGAATTTCGCCTGTCTCATACATCTTGCTCACCGGATGGTAGAGTTTTGTCAGGACTGGCCCTCCCAAGGCTGTCAGCAGTTCTAATGGAATGTTAATAGTATAATTGATATAATGTCAACTTTATCCTGATGCCACATGTCCTTGACTTTCTCAGCCAGTTGGATGTATTTTTCAATTTTTTCTCCTGTTATCTTCTGTATATTTGTTGTATTGCGTATGGATATTTCTATTAGTTGTGTTAATTTCTTCTTTTTATTGGTGAGTATGATGTCAGGTTTGTTATGTGGTGTTGTGTTATCTGTTATAATGCTTCTGTTCCAGTATAATTCGTATTCATCATTCGCCAGTACATTTTGTGGTGCATACTTGTATGTGGGAACGTGTTGTTTTATTAGTTTATGTTGTATGGCAAGTTGTTGCTGTACTATTTTTGCTATATTGTCATGTCTTCTGGTGTATTCTGTATTTGCTAATATTGTACATCCGCTTGTGATGTGATCTACTGTTTCTATTTGTTGTTTGCAAAGTTTGCATGTATCTGTTGTGGTATTGGGATCTTTAATAATATGCTTGCTGTAATATCTGGTGTTTATTGTTTGATCCTGTATTGCAATAATGAATCCTTCCGTCTCACTGTATATATTGCCTTTTCTTAGCCATGTGTTTTATGCGTCTTGGTCGATGTGTGGCTGTGTTAGATGATACGGGTGCTTGCCATGTAGTGTTTTCTTTTTCCAATTTACTTTCTTCGTATCTGTTGATGTTATGTGATCTGAAGGGTTGTAGAAGTGGTTATGAAATTGCAATGGTGTAGCCGATGTATTTATATGAGTGGTTGCTTTGTGTGTTTTGCTAGTTTCTGCTCGTTATATAAAGAATTTTCTTAAATTGTCTACCTGTCCTTAATGTAGGCTTTTTATGTCGATGAATCCCCTTCCTCCTTCCTTTCTGCTTAATGTGAATCTTTCTGTTGCTGAATGTATGTGATGTATTCTATATTTGTGGCATTGTGATCGTGTAAGTGTATTGAGTGCTTCTAGGTCTGTGTTACTCCATTACACTACTCCAAATGAGTAGGTCAATATTGTTATAGCATAAGTATTTATAGCTTTTGTCTTGTTTCTTGCTGTCAGTTCTGTTTTCAGTATTTTATTTTTATTATTATTATTATTATCATTATTATTAGTTGCCATTTCTGTCATATCAGAAGCAAACAGACCAGGAATGTAGTGCTTTAAGAACAGTATGACTAGATTTTGTGTACACATTTTAATTTGTTTGACTTTAAATGGCAGTGCGGGGTGTGGGTGAAGGAAGTGTCGCTAGGCAGATAGAGAAGTAATGCTGAGAAAGCTTCTTTTGTAACAAGTGTCTTCCCCTCGATGTGGATAGTTAGCTCTCTTTTCTAAGAACGAGTTGTAGGTAGCTCTCGTTATGCACTGAGAATCGGTTCATCTCTCTTAAAACAGATGTATGAATGTACGCATATAAATGTTTGAATGTTCAACTGCTACTCCTAAACCACCGGATCGATTTCAACCAAACATATCATATATTATCTAGAAAGAAGTGCAGTGGGATGAAGAACACCTACCTCCGGTGGGTGTGATGGTGGTAGTGGTGTGGATGGAAAAAGAGTGCTTCCTTGCTAAGAAATAGACTGAGAACTGCTTCTCCAATTGGATTTTCTGCAGGACCTGTTTGTTGTGGAGGTAATACCGTAATGTTTCGCTGGTGGTATATGGGCAGAGGTCCAGGCTCTGCAGTGACAGGGATGGCCAGGCTATGAAGTGACAGAGGAGAGCAGCAGGCGGAGATATGGGCAGAATAGATGAACAGGAAGAGGGAGGAAGAGGAGATGGACCTAGAAGGGAAATGAGATGGGCAGAGACAGAGGAATTGATAGAGAGAGGGGGAGGAAGAGATGGACAGTGATGGGGGAATAGGCAGAGAGAGAGAGAGAGGAAGGAGGAAGTATAGAGAGAAGGAGGAAATGGACAGAGAGATGTGGTGGGAGAGGATGGGAAGAGAGAGGAAGAGGAGGATATGAACAGAGAGAGGAGGGAGGAGGAGATGGAATAATTAAATACCTAGGCAATACTGTGTTTTCAGCTAGTCATTGTAAAATGAAAGGGTTGTTAGAAGTAAAGGAATTTAGCCCATGAAAACTAGCCCGAAGAAAGGCAGCACAGGCCAATAAACATGGACAAGTTGAAAATAATTTTAACTGACGTTAGGCATACCTAATAAGAGTTAAATGAGTCTGGGCGGTCTCTAGCTTATGCTATGCTTCTGAGGGCCGAAAAACCACGAAATATTTGGACTTTTTTTTCAGTTTCCCCCTTATAACTCGAAAACGATACTCCCTACACAAAATTCTACAAACATCAGAATGAAAGAACATAAAATAATGCGTAGATTGATCTGATTAACTGTCTTAATCGGTTCAGCCGTTTTACCACAATCCGATCGTCGAAGATCAGCAATTTTGACCAACTCTGCGGAAAAATGAGTTATGCTCAAGTTCCAACACCTGCAACTCAAAAACGGCTACTCCAGGTGAAAAGTGTCATAGATGAAAATTGTAGAGCATTAAATCTGCGTAAGATGAGCTCCCAAATTTGTAAGTTCACTCACTCTTTTGCACGGATACAAGTAAAACGTGGAAGCATTCGAAGCGCTAAATTCCTGCTAAGACATTTTTGTGAAGTTAAATTACTTTTGAACTCCAAAACATCCACATTCGTCCAGATACTCAAATTTAACAACACTGATATGGAGAAATTCAGTAGTTTGATTCTCTTGACCAATTCGTTCAAGGAACGTCCATCATGTGCATTAGCACTGGAGGGCGGGGGAGGGGGGGGGGGGCGGGTTGATGACATCAACTGACAAGAGGCTTATGAAAAAGGAAAAAAAAACATGGAAAATGTTAGAAGGAAAATCTTGTAGGAAGTGGAGCTCCTCTACTCCGACCCGCGAAGTGTACAGTTAAACAGAATGGTGGAACAATCCCTGCCAGTACAGATACGATTTTCCATAGGATCCCTTTCGATATGAAGTCATCACTAAAGCTCGAGTAATACTTCGCGTTTCAGGCGGCCTCATAGCCATTAACTCTTTTTGGTGATAGCGGAGTAATGAACAAGTCAAAAAAATCATACAGCTTTAAACTGTTCAGGTCAGCCATTCTTAAAATTACAAGCAACACAAACTTCGCCCTTGACGATGGGTTCCTCTTACACCGAGTTGTGTGCAATACTAAATGTAGTGTGACTAGGGCCTCCCGTCGGGTAGACCGTTCGCCGGGTGCAAGTTTTCCGATTTGATGCCACTTCGGTGACTTGCGCGGCGATGGGGATGAAATGATGATGATTAGGACAACATAACACCCAATCCCTGTGCGGAGAAAATCTCCGACCAGCCGGGAATCGAACCCGGACCCTTAGGACTGACATTCTATCGCGCTGACCACTCAGCTACTGCGGCCGAACGTGTGGAATACTGAAGAAGCGTATTTCTCAAATCTTTGAAAAGTACGTGAACTACTTCAAAAACACATCGGGTACAATAGTGCAACAGTATTTAATGGATACCCTAAGGAGGGAGCTGAGAAGAACCCAAGAAGAACCCAAGCTATGTCATCCACTTCTCTTTTATGTGATGATAATCAAAGAACTTTTTAAGATACGTCTTACCCCAATGTTGTCAGGAGAATTATATGGTACAGGGCACCAGGTTAAGCAAGCCATTGAGGACGGACATCCCTTGATTGCTGGCACAACCACAGAAAAGTCAAGACAGGGTCTTCATTGTCAGGGACGATACTGATTCGGTGGTCGTGCTTACAGACCACATAACAGATAGTAGTGAGCAGGAAGAACCCTTCAACAATACCTTCCTTATGAAAGCTGGAGAAGGCGACCAAACCCATTCAGTTACACTCCCAACCATCCAAAGCTCCCTAAAGAAGTCAAAAGACAAAAACGTCTACATTTTTTCAACAGGAAAAAGTCAAATTTATAAACGCGAATAAAGAACGTGAATCTCCAATACGTCGTCTCAGACTTCATGGACCCTAGCGCCACTCCTGATAAGGTTGCTGAGGCAGGAGTGAAGCCCACTGTGTGCTTGACCTGGCTTCAAACACCAATTAGGAAACTTAATGTGTTCCTAGATACTCTATCCTCTAGCTACAACACTCGCTCCTACTAGAACACGAGCCTGCGAAGGGTTTTTTTATTAGAATTGATAATTAACATAATCATGTCTGTGTAACTTATTATGTGGATACGTGGAAAAGAAAGGGTTGCCAGTTCTTACATAAGCACAGTATTCCTTATGAGACCTTCTACTTCTGAAGGTTTATAAAAATTAATTTCTTTGAGGATTTGCCAAAAGGGAATTATTTGACTTTTATATTTGTTATCAGATATACACTTAACAGTCAGAACACTATCACCACCTACATAATAGCCGGTATGTTCTCCCGAGCATTATAGAGCAACCGCCAGCTTGTCTCTATCCTCCTATCGACATGATGAAGAAGGTATCGGGACTCATCAGACGATGCAACGCTCTGTTACTCTGCCAAAGTCCAGTGCCGATGGTTATGTGGCCATTTCAGTTGTAGTTGCGGATGTCATCGTGTTAACATTGGCACATGCGTGGGTCATACTCTGCCCAGCATTAAAGTCAGGTGTTAGTTCTGGGGAGTGGCCGAGCGGTTCTAGGCGCTACAGTCTGGAACCGCGCGACCGCTACGGTCGCAGGTTCGAATCCTGCCTCGAGCATGGATGTGTGTGATGTCCTTAGGTTAGTTAGGTTTAAGTAGTTCTAAGTTCTAGGGGACTGATGACCTCAGAAGTTAAGTCCCATAGTGCTCAGAGCCATTTTTTGTTAGTTCTGGCACAGTTCGCTGTACTGATTTACTTGTCTGCCCAGCCTACGACGTCTGACATCTGTAATGAGGGGTGGCCATCCAATCCCGTGATGTCTGGGTGTGGTTTCACCTTGGTTTCGCCACGTGTTGAAGACACTCACCACAGCACTCCTAGAATATCCGACAAGTCGTGCAGGTTCCGAAATGCTCTACCGAGCCTCCAGGCAATCACAGTCTACCCTTGGTCAGACTCAGATGGATAGCGCGCCTTCCCCAGTCTACAGACGGACAGCACACTCACTGGTACTGCATGCCCCGTGTGTGTATCTTACTAGGAGTTATTCCTGACCTGGTGACGCCACTCTCCTGGATGGGTTTATATGGATAATGGGTCAGTAGTCAAAAAGTTCCGGCTGAATAGAATTCGTTATTATAATCGCATGTTTTACAAAGCATATTGTCATGTCGGCATGTATATCCATTGGTGCCCATAAATGTAGGGATATATCCTTGACACCTAAACATTATAGAAACTCCATATGAACATGGGTTCAAAAAAGCATCGTTTGCGATCTCAAAGCATGCATCAAAACAGGATATGGTCACTTCGAAATATTTTTGTAAATGGACTATTTTATTTGGAACACATGTAACATCATTAATAAACCCCATGTTATTCTGTAAAGAAGAATTTTAATTTGGACTTTTTGTAATGTTTTGATATCAGGAACATATCCCTACATTTATGGACACCACTTTTTAAGCAACATGTATAGCTTTGTGTAATAAACAGTCAGACCATATTATTGTAATTACATAATTAAATTTTCAAAAGACAATTCAAGGTGGCAGCTTGAATGAATGTTAATTTCGCACCATATATGACATTTTATGTGTTGCAGCAAGTTGTTGGATATGTCACCTGACATACTTTGGCGATAGTGGGCAGATTTTCCTATAAAAATGTACAGTATGTAATGCAAAGGGATGACACTTGATTCCACGATATTAACACACCGAACCCAAATCCTACATGTCAATGAGCAAAAAGTGAAAAAAGCTGCTGGTAGAAACACTTTATTTTGGGGGCAGACGCGAGCTGCACCATCACAGCCCACATACAACGAAAGGCTTCTAACACGCGTTGGTGACCTGCAGCGAGAGAGACAACAAACGCGCCGGGCGATACAGCGATGTGAGCAGGTAGGGGCCCAGCGCTGCCTGCGACGGAGAAATTCTTTAGAAAACTGCTTTGGGGATTTTCCAGATGGATACAAACAAGCCAGAGACGACGAAGTTGATCAAAATGTTAAAATGTGTGTGAAATCTTATGGGACTTAACTGCTAAGCTCATCAGTCCCTAAGCTTACACACTACTTAACCTAAATTATCCTAAGGACAAACACACACACCCATGCCCGAGGGAGGACTCGAATCTCCGCTGGGACCATTCGAACAGTCTATGACTGCAGCGCATTAGGCCGCTCGGTTAATCCCGCGCGGCGCAGTTGATCACGTGAACGGCCCGTGGTATGCTCGTGATGTACATGTGTAACTTTTGGGCGCCAGGAGCGGGAACAAAATGTCCGATTGGCTGAAATAAACTAGGAAGGAGTAAAAGGGGCGATATTTCGATGCTGGCGGGGGTAGTTTCCACAAAATGAAAGGAACGCTCCCATTGGTCTGAAAAAGCTGTGACGTGGAACATGAAAGGACACAGGTGGGGGACATTTGTTACGAAAGACACAATACCGAAAACTTCGGCGACTCTCTCTGAACCAGCGTCAAGTGTAGAACAGAGCGCATCACGCCCTGTATGACGCCAAATGAGGAATTTTTGTGTGAAGACTGCGTTCACTTTGGCTGACATTCAGTTAGAAATTAGCTGAAGAGTTGTTGAGCTCCGACAGCGGAGAAACGAAACAGCCACGTAGTTAAAAGTTCTTGAGAGAACTAAGAGAGAGCGTTGAAGTGTACACGCCGCTCCATCCATGCACGTGTATATGGCCAAATTTTCCAAACTAGGGATGAGTGCATGTTTTCTCGTCCAACGAGAAACATAGGACAATTTCAGCTGAAAAAATCAGTAAAGATTTTGATGTGAACTCGAGCAACCTTGAGTAAACTTTTGCTCATCTTGTCCCCAAAACTAACCACCCTCTAAATAGTACCGAACTTAGAACCAGAATCGGACGATATGTCGTAATATTGACTAACTCAGACAGTGCTTCACTGTCTAGAAGTAAGAAAAACCTTGTAGAATTTAAATTTGAAATTCTTGTGTTCTGTGTTCTTTCTGCTAAACAGGACGCAATAAGTTATCTTGACAACTGTCCTGAAATTGTCGTGTCACAATCTATGGAAATCAGTGTGCTTCTTTGACAACAACAGAGAAATTAAGCAAATTTTACAGCTAAACACCGATGTGCTCTGTCATAGAATAAGTGTGCACTCCTAACCCCAGTAATTTATTCTAATGACGATAACGCACTCACAGGGTGTTTTTGCTGATGTCTGACGAATGTGAAAAGGAGTGGAGTGTTAGAACATGAGTCTTTGTATGTTGACTGCTGACTGTGTCTTGCTTGCTAAATGTGTCTATTGCCCAAACTTCGTACTTTCTAGTTATCAGGAAACAATCCTATGAGGTCCAGAGCGTTTCAATCTGGCTTCAACTTACGGTGTGTTTCTGATTCTTAATATACATGTTAATAAATTAAGAAAAATATTATTTAAAAATTAAATGAATCAGTAAATTAAGAGAAATGAAAATAAAAGTATACTAGTGGCACTGTCACTACTAAAAGACCACTATCTTCCCCATGTCTCATTATAAAAGAGAAAGAAAGGTCTTTTCCAATTCCTTCTTTAAAGTAATATTAAAATTATTTACATACTACACCAAAGTATACATTTCGAAATAATTAGTAACTTAAATAACAGAAGGGGTTTCAGCCACAGAGATTGTCTCGTGCATTAGAAGTAAGAGATTGATTCACTATCGACAGGATCGACACATTAATATCCTGCCCATCTTTGTTACCTATGAAGCTTGTCGTTGACCTCTGGGTACGATTTTTCTTCTTTTTCAATGGTACTATAATTCTTCACGAGAGAAGAGATAGTAATGTTTGGCCACTTCTTTTTACCTATAATCCCCTTGCAGACACCCGTTCTGAAACAGTTGCGGTAGGATGATCTACGCGTTAGGAAGAGGTGACAAGCGCCGATGGCGCCGCACGCACAGCTTTCGCGCGCCACCGACGCTAATCTGTGCTCGCGCCGCGTGACAGATTGCGGAAAATAAAAAGTGTGCGCCCGGCTAGTCGACCCCGGATTTTTGTCCGATAAACAAACTTCAAATTAAAGTTCACGGGTCGGGCGGCAAAGAACGTGAATAACGGCCCAACAGTAAACGTCAGATAAAAAGGTTTAACGTAAAATGTGGCCGATATGGCGGCGGCGGTCAGGCAGCGGCCGCGCAGGTGTTTTACGGGCGATGACTGCCGATGGGCGATCAACGCGGCCGATGTATCGCGCGGGACGAATAAAAATATCGCCGCGACAAACAGGTCTCCCATTCTTCAGATGCGGCGCGGACGTCCCGGAAAGAGACCGACGTAACTCAAACCGCGAAATGCTGCCAAACAGTTCCGTGTTCTTTTTTCATTCCGACGGTATGTCCTTTGATTTTCCCGGGCAGGCCCTCGCGATCATGACCCCTCGGCGGCGGGATCGTTCTTTTAACAAAAGCCATCTGGCACGCGCGAGCAGACAGGCTTGTGGCGAGTTACGGACTGGGGGGAACGTGACACACGGACTGCGGCGATATGCGACGTACCCGGGAACTTTTGTCGGTCACCGACCTCCCGTGGACACGAGATAGCGTCATTGCCTCGTAAAGTGTGGGTTTCAGGATCGAATCTCGCATTGGACTATGTTGTGAGCTTTAAAAGTACCGTTACTCTAAAGAAATGAAGAGTTTCTTCGCAGAATCGGGTAGGAAACGAATGTATGGAAAATATTTACTACAAGAAGGGACTGAGTAATGGGACATGTGTTTCGACAGCATTGTTTCCACAACAATAGGGAGAGCTAAAGACGATAAAAACTGTGGGGGTAGGCTTGAGATTGTAATATCTGCAACAAGTAATTGAGGATATCGCGTTTTGTCCTACTCTGAAATGAAGAAACTGGCACGAGGGAGAAAATAGTGGATGGCCACATGAAACACTGACGAAAAAAAAGAGACTGGACATGACCTCTAAATACACTACAACATAGTTTGTAGAGTACATTGGATTCCAAAATAAGCTGTCTTGACACTGGCTGGTAGGCAATACCGACAGGCTGAAATACAGTGAAATATATTACAATGACGGAAAAATATCGCATCACCAAGAAACGTCATAGCGGCTCGCCATCTTATCTTATTCACAACTTTTCATGACGTCGCCTTTACCGAGCGAGGTGGCGCAGTGGTTAGACACTGGACTCGCATTCGGAAGGACGACGGTTCAATCCCGCGTCCGGCCATCCTGATTTAGGTTTTCCGTGATTTCCCTAAATCACTCCAGGCAAATGCCGGGATGGTTCCTCTGAAAGGGCACGGCCGACTTCCTTCCCCATCCTTCCCTAATCCGATGAGACCGATGACCAAGCTGTCTGGTCTTCCCCAAACCAACCAACGTCGCCTTTCCGGCTTAGACTTTTTTAGAATGTGACTTGTAAGTACTGCATCTCTTTCCAGTCAGTACACACTTTAGTTTATTAATGTCTTATATACCTATTATGTTTTAGAACAGTTAGTTTAATTCTGAAGACGACGCTCATAGTGGCGTCGAAACCCGGTCGATTTTGACTTAATATTTGTGACCGAGGGCTTACTTGTTCTAATATTATATAATGATGATTTATTATGTCAATATCGCCTCTAATGAAAATGGTCACATCACCTGTTTTCCGCAATTTATTACCGTCTTCAGCTACGATAAATGCTCTAAAGCTTCGCCGTCAATAACATTCGAGCTATGCGCCCTGAAGAGCAAGAGTGGCAAACTTGTGTAAATGAATTATACCCGGTGTCTTCACAAAGAAAAACATCTCTTTTACTGTGTACGATGTGATGTGTAATTCATCTTGTGTTTTACACCACTTCATGGTGATCAGAGAGCATAATTGGATCGCATATAGCATAATGAAAGCTCAACGGAGTAATCGCATCTGAAAATAGCAAGAAATCGCCGAAACTGGTAATGTGAACATTTTAATTACAAGACGATGTTGACGTAATAAATAATCATTATTTAAATACTTATCCCATACTTCCGGTTTGACGTTATGTTAATTTGTTTGGAACCAACAGGTGCAAGCCTGGGTACAATCAGGGTCCCGTAGGTAATGGCAAACATTTTCCCAAGAAGGCGGTGACCGTCTTGTCTCCCTGTGATATGAATATATTAATACTTCCGGCGATTACTCTTGAAATAAGGAATATACTTCTCGTTTACATTTGACTGTTCCTTGTGGATGACATGAGATACATTTTGACGTTATGTGTTTTACTGTCATTTCCTAGTCTACAGACACGGCGCCAGATATTGCAGTTATACTCCCAACTAACAAACCTTATTGTACCTGACTGCCAGATCTGAGTAGCGGCAAAAAGTGTTGCGTCACCTTCACCCGGATATTTCTCGAATTAAGAAGGTTACAATAAGTAAACGTTCAGGTTTCAGTGTAAGTCAGTGACCCTCGTGTAGCTAACACCAAAGAAATTTGTTGAGAAACACGAATATTGTAAACATTCCCATACCGTTACATCCGAATTTTATTGATATATTTGGATGCAGAACGTGAAATATAAACTAAATTCTAAAATTTTGTAATGCTCTGTCACAACCTTAACGGTATTCTGTAGACAGAATGAATAATGGAAATCCTGTCATTAGTATTAAGAAAAAGGTACTTGCACTTGACAAGTCGATTCCTTTGTGTCATAAGGAGTGACGACCTCCTCTGAAATGTAGTTAAATATGTGATCAAAGAAATGTTTCATGTGTCAGTAGGGTAGTGAACGAAGCCTCTGTAGCTAGCGGATTTGACGTCAGGAAACGGGTGAGGGATGGCACCCTGCCGGGCAAACTGTTTCTGTTTATTTTTGGTGCCGTGGGGGTAACGTCTCTTGTATACGTCAGTAACCTATGAGTTCAGTAAACGTGTTCAGAGCTAGTAGAATTTTTTTATTTCAACCTATCACCACAAATATTCAAATATTTAAAAATATTTTACAATAATTATTTTAAAATTGTATTAGAACATTCACATATTCTTCAACGATAATGAAAAACTGTGTTCTGTTACAATATTCGTCATCTGCTCTGCCAGTAAGAACACAATGTTAAGAAAAACTCTAAAGTGGAGAAAAACGTACCGGTGCTGCATCATGTATGTACTACATTACCAAATAATGGGTGAAATTTAAGTCCAATCAGCTGGATACTGAATTAAAAACTTAGCTTTTCAAGTAAATGTATACCAACATGCACAATACTTCATAGTGAGGTCAGTGGCAGCTCTACACTCAATTATCCCACAACACGTCTTTTGCAGACCGAGGCCTGCTGGAACGTTTTTACTTTCGTTTTTACTTTCATTTTACTATTAATTATGAAGCATCTACTATCAATAACTTCTGCGTTATATCAACATTAATTTGCCAAAGATTTTAGTTATAATTCTTATACTGTATTGATTGCTTTAAAAGCTCTTACAGAAACAAAGCTTATTTTATACTAGAGACAGATTTCATTCCTTTTCTTATCTAATCGAAGTTTGAAATAAACAAGCGGTCAGTGCCAGATAATCATCTAGTTGTAAATATACAAGCAGAACTCGAATTATAAACCAGGAAACTCAATAAGAAATAAAAGTACTTAACATGACAGTTGTCCTACATGTGAGTTGGCCTCTCGTAAAAACATAAGTTGCTAGTGAAATACGAATTACTTCAGGTCAGTGACGGTGTCTTAAATTTTAGGTGAAATTCAGTATTGTTAATTGTTGTACAAACACAAATATTGTATACATGCGTGGACCTAGTCATATAGGTAGTGTACGAGATGGCGCAGAGGTTGAGACAGCAGCCCTGCGTTCTAGAAAAGCTGGGTATCGAGTACAGGCCCGATAGCCCTCATTTTGGTTTTCCGTGATTTCGCTGAATAATTTGAGACGAATGCTGGGATAGTGCCTTAAACATTCCACGGGCGTTTCCTACCCCTATCCAATCGAGCCAGTGCTAATGAGGCTGATATGTAATATGAGACTAACTTTCCTTCGTTTTACGGTATCTACTGATTTTAACGCCGAATTATTGCGCTTGAATTGTGTAATTCACACTACTGGATATTTTCTGCTCATGTGGCGCGTAGCATACAAGATTTCGTATCAAAGGATCAATAAAGTAACCACACAACCAGGTTGGTTCCATCCTTTAGCTACTCGAACATTACTTGATTTAATAATTTTCCATGGTGCTACTGAAGATCTTACTTGATATAATTCTGTAAACATTGAAATTTAAGGTTGTCGGTAAGAACAGAAACGACGTAAACAAATTATAGGGCAAGTAAAGTATTTAAAATACTTAGGAACGACATAGACCTGTATCAAAGTCTGAATAACCACGGAACTTCTTTAATTTGTACCCAAACTCAATTACATTAATGTTCATACAGCTTGACCGCTTTCTAGTGTAGAAAACAGACATCCTCAGATCAATCTGCAGCATTAAGGTCATTCTCGTTAAGGATAACTGTTGCCACAAAACCACCACTGTTGTGACGGAGTGATAAAACCGACCAGGAAGCATGAATAGTCGTATGATGTTCTCTGTCATTAAATAAAAAAAATCAAATATAGTAACCAAGGGTTGTCACAAAATTGGGAAGTGTATGCGTTCCCTCATCAGATCTTGTGCTTGCGTCTCTAATGTTCGCGACGTGCATTTCATTTTTAATTAAATAAAAAAATGGTTCAAATGGCTCTGAGCACTATGGGACTCAACTGCTGTGGTCATCAGTCCCCTAGAACTTAGAACTAATTAAACCTAACTAACCTAAGGACATCACACACATCCATGCCCGAGGCAGGATTCGAACCTGCGACCGTAGCAGCAGCGCGGCTCCGGACTGGAGCGCCTAGAACCGCACGACCACCGCGGCCGGCAATTTTAATTATATAGAAACAAATAAAGAAGATGATGTGAACATCAACAAAGAACCAATCGGCAGTAACGATGAAGTACGCTATGTTTCGAAAGGAAAAATGGATGCTAAAAAACCGGAGCATCTTAACCCTTGAAGAGAAGGGAGAGAAGAAGAAGAGATTATCTTTCTATATCTTAACATTTAGTAGATAGCTAAATGCGTGGATTACTGTTCAGTTATTTCCCTTACCGGAGTACCCTCACTTCCATGCACAGAACAGAAAATATTGCTAGAAAGAGAAAGGGTTCTGACATCGTGAGCCCTTTTAGTCTGACAAGTGGAGCTATGTTTCTCTCCATCGTATGACATTTGCACACCTGTTATTGCAACTCACACGTTACCAGCTGCAGCTCGTTTAGCGGTATCACGTGGCGGAAAACCTGAACATACGTCTACTTCCCTCATGAATAATAAAGAGATATAAACTAATACCACCACAAGTGAAGGTGATGACATTACCTCACTGCTTTAACTTTATACCAGTTACGATAGCATCTGTAGGATAAATTCATGCATGTAGCCAACAACTACGACTTTTAATCCCAAAGTAAATAGTTATACTTGTAGAGCGTGACTGTCTTAATTGCTAACGAATTTTAAGACTGGATACTTGAGATTATTCAACCATCTTCCTATGACTGGAAAGACCTCTCATTAATATGCAAATTCTACTCATGTTTATTTGTGTTACCTAGTTTATCCGTTACTTGACTTATTTATGCAACTTAACGCGGAATGAGACGGAGGTGAGACTGACTGCTCACTAGATTAACACAGTTGTTTTGAAGTGCTGGCCGGCACCCAAACGTGTATGGCAAAATGTGGGCCAATTTTGTATCTCCAACACTGAAGACAATAAGTGAGCAGTTACACAGAACAAGATGCATGCAATCGCCGACGGATGATCACTCTTATATTAGGTTGAAATACCTGAGTGGCGACAGAAATGGCATCATCATCATTATCATCATCAGCAGCAGCAGCATTTGGACACACTGCTGGAAAAAGGCCACCTCTAGATTTTTCTATACGTTGTAGGCTTCAGTTGCACGCCCTATGCCGTTCCAGCGTGCTTTCTATATCACCTGCCCGTACCAATGTCACAATTCCGTCATCACTTTAGAATTTTCTTATCTCCTGGAATCCAGCAGAGATTTTCCTTCATCTATCTCACCTGCGTTCATGTCCCGCACTATTTAATTTAATTCGTAATGACGTCTTTCACTCTATTCTTTTACACTATCCATTTTTTTTCCTTTCTCTCCTAACTGTTACCAAGACACCTCTGATTTTCTCTCTCAGCAATTCTCTGCATTAAAACTCTGTATCTCACTGCCAGAACTCAAAGCTACAAAAATACACTGATCGTAAATTTCCATTTTTGTGTACATAGGAAGCCTATTTAGTTTACCGGTATTGGGTGGATGCCAGCTTTACACATCTTTTATTTCTTTTGTTTTCCATCCAGGCCTTTCTTCAACTCCTTCAAATATGTAGGAAACGCCACCAACTGGTTCTCTAAATTCATTGATAATTTGTATAAAGTTCTTTTCCATACGTTGCTTATAGGCTTATTATAATTTATTTTAAGGTATGTTTTACAACTTCCTCTATTAATTTTTTCCACTCGTTGTTGAAGTACAACAGCAATACAGTACAATTTTATCAGCAAAACGAATGGCGCAAAAAATGTTCCATAAATAGCTGTTCCTGCCTTATATTCTCGATTTATGGCCCTGAAATTGTGTCAGATTAGTTACAATTTGCTCAACTGTTTGTATTACATATGGCGCGCCGTCTTCGATCTTCAGTACAGTGTTGTGGCTACTGACAAAAATCAGGCGAGTCAGTAAGCCACTTAAAACTACTTATTCTCTTCTCAAGAGAACTAATGCTCATTTTCGATTAATAGCGTAAATAAACTACGTCATCAGTGACCGTTGAATGCGCTTTTGGTAATTTTTGCCTCTTTGTATCACATGATTAACAAGCTTTTCCTAGTACGGACAGCTCCACGAATGAAATCTCGGGTTATCAGGTGAGTAGCCTTGAGATAACGGACAGTAAACTCATTAAAACGATACATTAAGACAACGCTGTACCTCGCTGATAGCCTGAGAATATTTCATTAGGGAAATTATCATACATTCGAAAACCAGGTATCATGTCGCAACGGTCTTAAAAAAACTACACTAAGTGAATACTTGTCATATTTTATTTCTCCAGCCTGTATATGAAAACGACTAGAAGGGTATGTTAGGCTCATGATGTCAAAAAATGATGTTCTATGTTCCTTATAAGCATCCCTACGACGCAGAGATTACTCTATTTTGCTGGCTGGTTCATCTGATTATAAAAATCTGTCATGTCCCCTTTATCACTCCTAGTATGCTTTCGTGTACACACAGTGACTGCGTGAGACACCCAAATTACTCCAAAGCGGCGACATTAACTGGGGCTTGCAATGAATGGCTCACATCTAGCATCGTTGTTCAAAAACTGCAGCGTAAGTCATTATTAGAACAAAATAACATTTTTTGTACAAAGCACAATAAAAAATAAAACGACAGGCGTTGGGTAATATTATGAAGGTTCTCTTCTTCTACAAAACAACAATCGCTGTGCAAGAACCCGACAGTAAATCGTTCTTATGCGTGTTGTGAAATACTGTGTATACGCTGAAATGGAAAGAACGTTATTATAACGTTAACTGCACACATTAGTCAATAAAAAATATGATTAAACTACTGCCAGAAACAGACTGAACATAGCTTGGAATTTCTAAAGAAGCCAGAAACATCGCGTGGAATTTTTAAAGAAGCCCGACTCGACTGTACTTGACGACGTAGATGACAAAAGCAGCTTGTAGAACAATGTTGAATGCTTCGTTAACGTCACAACGTGCATTCGTTTTGTGCTAGTTATATCTCCACCGAATATCTACATAATGTGTAGAATTGATGATCCCCTACTTAATGCATTAGGCTTGAGGACCTGTTTCGGTCTTTATTCCATCCCTTTCCCCTGTAACCCATTTGCCATTCAAAGTAGATGATAATTTTCGCCTGTATTCTTCGATTTGAAGCCCAAACTAACGGACACCCATTAACATGGCGTGAGGTACAAACAGCAAGAGCATGCGGAATGGAAAGTCGACAGGCCTTGATGATCTCAGCTCAGACATGATAAAGGCAGGTGGAATATTAGGCTTAAATCTGCTGTATAGAGCATTACCAGTTTGGGAAGAAAACAAAACCCCAGACGATTAGAGTAAAGGAGTCAAAGGGCAGTCGACGGAGCCGTCGAAATTACAGAGGCATCATGCTGCTGTTACACGCCCTGAAGTTGTTATAAACGATCATAGAAATGAGAATTAAAAAGATAGTAGAAACCTTCGAGTGAGGAAGAACAACATGGATTCAGGTTAGACTGAGGTAATATGGATCTTATGTTTGCAGTATGAATGCTGACAGAAAAGTACCGGGAATATGGGAGAAATCTTGTGTCTGTATTTGTGGATATTGGAAAAACGTATGATAGTGTTCCTCGAAACAAGATGTGGGAATGTTTGGAAGACCTAAAGGTGTCAGAGTACCCAAGTGATGAAGTCAAGATGATATCAAAAGTGTTACAGCTGCGTCCAGATAGGCAACGGGCGATCAGTATGGTTTGCAACAAAGAGAGGTCTCCAACAAGGAGGCTCCCTATCGCCACTGCTGTTCGTGATAATAACGGACAAGATCATAAAATCTATCAAGAAACCAAAGCCGTGGTTTTTGTTAATGATTTGATAGTATGGGGAGAGAAAGAAGCTGAAGCACAGAAGAAACTCATTCAAAAATTTCGGACTGAAAATAAGTAAAACAAAGACAGTAGAAAAGACCATCAACAGGCAAAGAACCTCAAAATACTTCTAGAAGGAGTCAAAGTAGAATCTGTTTCACATTTCAAGTACCTAGGAAGCATGATCTTCGAAAGACAACACCATTAAGCAGGAAATACTCAGCAGGTCACAGAAAGCATCCAGTTTTTACAGTCAAATCAGAAATCTTCTCTGGGATGACAAAATGCCACGAAAAGCAAAAGCGACCATGTACCACGCCTATTTCGTACCAATACTTGCATATGGTTTAGAGAGATTTACCCTACTAAACAAAGACACCAGAAGAATTGAGGCAACAGAAATTGAGATACATACTTACTATGAAACAAACAAATAGAAAGGACAAAATCAGGAATGAAGTGACTAAAAAAGTAGTTGGTATTGAGGTTTCTGCTACCAGTCTCATAAAGAAACACAGACTTCAGTGGTTTGGGCACATAATGAGAATGAATGGCCAAAGACCTGCCAAAAAGTATTTCAACCTGAACCTCGTAGGAAGAAGACCACGGGGAAGACCAAGAAAACGCTGGCTAGAGACTGTAATATCAGATGTGGAGGAGGAAGGACACAAATGAGAAGCTGTCCTGGAACAGAAGATGTATGAAGACACCACACCCGGGAAACTGGAGTTGGGAATCGATGATGCTTCTTCGGCTTGGCTATTATTAAGAACTGTAGACTTAAATATAATGCTACTTATCAGTAATTCCAGAAAAAATCATAAAAGCTGTTAGTATGTACAACTACAAGCACATCTATACTCCATAAGCCGCCTTACGGTTTGTGGCAGAGAGCACATTCCTGTTTCCTTCACGAATGTTGCGCTGGAAGAACAGATATCCGTATGAGCTCGAATTTCTCCTACTTTACCGTCATGGGTATTTCTCGAGAATCTTCCTGGAATTCATACTCTCGGAATTTCTACAGCAGGCCTCTAAATACGCATACCGCCTCCCCTATACCGTCTGCCACTGAAGGACGACTCTGTGACGCTGTCGCGCTTAAAACGCTAACTCGCTACGAATCGTGCTGCTCTTCTTTGTGTTACCAGCAAGATTTCAAATACCGTGTATTTAGTGGGAATAAAAGACTTTGAGATATTGGTCTGCACAGCTCAGCTCATTGTCACGTCTTTGATGCAAAGTGAGAACTTTTTGCCCATAAAAATATTTTAACATCAAGGTACCGATCGCTCCCTTGCTCGGCTCCACCTTTCTTTGGCGAGATACGTAATGTGAAGGCTTCTTCACTGTGAAGGGAAAGATGATAATTCATGTATTTTACTGCAGTGATTAAGTTCATTTAACTGTTCCATAAACTTGTCAGAAATAATTACCACGTATTTTACGTTGCTGCGCGACGAGTAGTTACTGGCCATTGGCGACAGCAACAACGTAGCGGCGACATAAAAGTGGGCTCTATTATTGGTGAAAGGCTCGCCACTACAGTGTTGTCAGTTTTCAGAAATTTCGCGCTATCCTTTGTTCGAGGTCGAATGTGTTAGGTTTCATGTACTGCACACCGACTTTCCATTTTGACCTTCTTAGGAGGGAGTAAGTAAAAGTTCTCGATTTGGTTGTAATCGATACTTGTCGTGAAAAACATGTAACAGGCAGATAAGAGTACACATTCAATCTGGTAAGAGTTCCCACGCAAAATTCTTCAGCAATGGCCACAGATATGACCATCTCAACCGGTACAGTCCTGAAGCCTCCATTCTTTTCATTTGTCACATTGTATCCAGTCATCGTCAAAAATCACTTTTTTTTTCTTTTTTTTGCGGAGTCAAGTCTTTTGAGGAGCTATGTGCAATTTCATTTTTTGTAGAGCGAGGCTTTCTCTTTTGCAGAAGATACTGTTTTATTTTTCTCTCTCCATGTCGGTTTTCCTTCTCCTATTTCTATTCGAGAGCATTCTTCACCGGTGACGGGAAGAGAATTTTCGACTTTTGGGCCTTCACCATCCTTCTGTCAACTGACGGTAATTTTGGCAGAGGGAGAGTCAGAAATGGACGTGTGCGCTTGGGTCTGAATTCTAGCACCCCGGCAGAAGTTCCTGGGTGAGTTTCCTTCGCTGGACCACTGCATGCAGCCGTGTTATTAAATTAAATGCCTGAACTACAGTTTCACACCTTGCTGTTACACAAGAACGTGCAAAGTCTCTACCAACAAACATTAGGATCGCATGGGAACATTGCCGTTTCTTCAAACGGTTTGCTTCATTCTCTGATACTGCGTGGCACTTCTGAATATCTCACCGCAAATGTGAGTACTAAGAAATATGTTGTTAGGTCCCATCACATTACTGCTACTCCGAAGACAAGGGAGCAATACCACATAAATGTGACAGCTAATGCAATAAATTGAACTGCAGTGACTGGTTAACACTGCTTAAATAACAAGGTGCATATTTTACATGCGATCCTAATAAAAACGCTTTCTTATCTGAATATCAAAACCGAATAAAAGAGGAACACGAAACGTCTAGTCCTTACGTCGCAACGCACTGCTACATTAGATAGTTAATGCCAGTTTCCCGCCCAGTCCAGGCAACAAGAAAACGTGTGCAAGCTCAGATGGTATGTAACTTTTAGCTGAAGTTCCCTTTTAAGTAGGCGAAACTGTTTGAAACCTCTCCGAAGCCTTTTTGTGCAAGATTAACGTACATAATGATATCGACATGTGTGTATATATAGTACCTATTAACAATACGGTCACAAGCTTCCTTGACACTCTGGACGGAAGATTACTGAAAGGAAGCTGAGGAGACAATGCTAACATCTGAAAGAAAACTACAACGAAAATGATTTTACCTTTTATATACCAACACTCTCTAAGGGAGAATACAGAAAACTAGAAACTACAGGTACTGTGCTGGCAGCATAGTACTGTCTACGTGATGAAGGCGAGGTTTGTCCAGAAGAGAGGACCGGTAGAGGAAGACTCAGAAGAATCTAGAGCGAAAATACTGAGACGATTTGGAGCGGAAAAGCAAGAGTCTCGAATGAATGGAAATTGCACAGGACAGAACCTACCGCAAGTGTATTAGTTAACAAATACGAGCTACGCGTAAGTAACGCAAAGGATTGGCGAAGCTGAAAGTAACTGGATATTTAAACTCGATACCCACTTGAAACTGCTAAGAAAAACGAAGAATAATAAGTTTATGGCTTATATTCTACATTCTGTTGAACAGTTAGTCTAAGGAAAACTACATTCTTCGATTCAATGATCGGATAACTGGAAACTGTAAAATCAGTGCAAGATACTGTTTATAAAACAATTTTACAGATTACACTGAAATACTGTTCAAATATGTAGGGTCGATATTAAGTTCGAACAACACACCAAGTGAAAGTACCCTATTTTGTTTTTGGCTTTAAGTGAATAATTTTAGATTTATGACCTTCACTAACAACTGTAATAAATTTACTAAATTATAGAGTATGAAACTATGATTAACATCATTTATATCTATTCGCCTAAAAAGCTCTCAGAATAAAACTAAAAAGAATGGGGTGCAAATATCGGCCCTCCACAAAAAAGTCACAAAGGATCTTTTAAAATGTTTTAATAAAATAGGACAAAATAAAGCAATCGGTAGACAAGTCTAGAAAGAGCCGCTGGTCTATTAAAGCATTTTAAATGAACAGAAAATCAAAAAATTGTGCACAGAAATCGCATACATAAATAGGTGTTTCATCCCCGGCACATAACAACCTTAACCCCACTTACTCGGCGAGTGTCTTGAGAGAATTTTTCATGACAAAATATGCAGGTTACATCGCTCGATTCGGATGTAACTACACCGTTGACATCCACGTCACTATCGGTGTCCACAGGGGAAGGACTGTAGGAGGCTGAAGAAATGAACAGTTTTGTGGGTTGAATTTTGTTTTCCTGTAGGTATTTGGTCTACCTAACCCAATCCCTAACCAGCTTCCACCTCGGAGAAAAACTCAACGACCTCTTCTTGACATCATTTTTGACAAATGGCTTGATCAGCTGATCCTTGTATGGGGTTGTAGCGATGAGGCTGCCACTTGCAGATCAGGAGCCCCGAGTTGTGGTTCTTATCGTAATGTTTGAGACAGGAGATATGGTGAAAGGAGAAAATGCATTTAGTGTTGCGGTGTTTGAAAATGGGCTCTCGTATTTACACGAATCCCAGTGTAAAGGCAAGTATCACATGTAACTTAAGGACACATGGCTGACTAGAGAAGTGCTTCTAAAAATAGCTTAAGAATCTGATTTCCGGATAACGTTTGTGAAATTACTTTAAACTAACTGCAAGTACACGAATTTCACATGCCTGCCAGGTATTTACAGTCCAGAACAAGAGCCTAATTCGCACCATTACAGCCATTACAGACGGTGCATTCACTCTATTTGAAACAAAGTTTCCAGCTGCTCACTGGTATCTTCCATCAACAAGCGACACCATTTGCTGTCCTAGTTACTATTCTGCCCCATCTCCCGTACACCTTTCGGGAGGGCTGCCCATATTTACATCTATGCCCATTTTTACTCTTTCTCCTCTACTAAAGAAAGGCAGTTACACTAACTGGAGAGAGAGAGAGAGAGAGAGAGAGAGAGAGAGAGAGAGAGAGAGAGAGAGAGAGAGAAAGAGAGAGAGAGTGGTAGAAATGGTGAGTCGATAAATACTTTAAGAAAAACACCTAATCTCTCTCGAAAACTTAGTCATAAGATTCCAAAACCAATATTGATGAATTCTCTAACTCCCATGTTGCTCTCGTAGCTCGCCGATTCTTCCCACACATTATCGCTAAAAAGCACTAGGGAAAACCGTTACATGCGTTGCAATTAAAAAATGTATCCCGTCTCGCTCTTTATAATGATTCAGTTACTACAGATATATACACAAGTCGGATCGGCTGCAAAAAGTTACTAAGAGCTGGGAAGAGAGCCTTGAATCCCATCGGAATAAGAACTAATGGAATCAGCCTGGGTAGATTGCAAGGTCCAGTTGAGGCGTTCACGCCACGCAACTGTTAGTACCATAACGTAGTCTGTATTAACGAACCGTTTCATTGGGAACAAACACGGATGGGCTGTTCACCAGCGTACACTGCAGACAGTGTGATGAATCAAAGTCTGCAGTCCTGTCTGTTATATGTAGTAAGGATACGGTAATGCATGTAAGATTCTAGAGGAGGCCTTCATCCAGCAGTGAATATCTAATGGCAATGGTGATGAGAGTTTGGATCGGCGTCTTTTGCTTATCGAACTTCACTGATGCTTCAGTGACGATTTTGTGTTATGCTTTTGTTACTAACCAGAAATGTGCGCAGTTCCGTAAGTCGAATGGCAACTTTATCTGGATAATGGTTTTGTACATTCTGTGTTTTCACGTAGTCGTGTTGTGTGTATTCCGTTCAAACGAATAAGCCTTGCAATACCAGGAGCCTGCTCCTTAAAGCAAACATTAAGAGAACACAAATTTGCTTTACTTCTCTTCAAGGTTTGTTTAACATTTGACGATGCCACTATGGCTCCAGTATATTAGGACATCACGTTTTTATAAAACAGATCTGAAGATGGTTGTTGCTGACCGAGACCGACAGTCTGAGGACTTACAAGTTTGTGACAATAGACGCGTAACAAAAGAAATTTATTCCGCGTGAAGAATGTCACAAAACCAAAAGCACAAATGGAAATATTGAGAAAGTACGAAATCATTTTAATATGATCGACAATTAGATGATTAAAATAACTGACATCGTTGTGTATCTGACGAAATGTACGGTAAGTATTATATGAACAGTTAATTAACAGAAAGAAACTATGTGGCAGATGAAACCTATGTGACAGCTGGGATTCGAACTTTGGCTGTCGGAAATAAAGCTGTGAGTTTGGGTCGCGAATCGTAGTTAGATAGCTCAGGTGTCACAGCTTCTGTCTGTGAAAAGCAAAGGTTCCGGGTTCGAGTTTCACTTTCACACACACAGTTTTATTTGCCAGGAAGTTTCAAATCTTCGCACTCTCCTCTACAGGGTGAAAATTCATTCTGAAAACTAAACGAAAAGTGCATAATGGCTGCCATATTTAGTGAATAGATACCAGTTTTGGAACTGTGGATATGAAGTGGTTCTACCACTACCACGTCTGGAGAGTGATGGCAGCCGGTGGAATTACGCCAAAAAAATGATACGATTTTATTTACTAAAAACATTAAAAGTAGTGGTTTCTGGCATGGATAAGGGATCCCGTTTATTAATTAAAGTGCACAGGGAAAACTATAACTATAGAGTACTATGCAAGCCATAGTCAGAAAGTATGGGTCCCTTAGAGGTGACTTTCAAGCGATACCAGAGAAGTCACTCTAACGCAGGGCCTTTACTTTTCGCGGGCAAGTTCTCTGTCACCGAGTACGACTCACAACCGATCCTCACACCTTTACTTCCGCCAGTTCCACATCTCCTACCTTCCAAACTTACAGAAGTTGTCCCGCGAAACTTGCGGGACTAAGAAAGGGTATTGCTGAGACATTACTTATTCACGGCCTGTGCCAGACCGAGACACGAAGCCGTACCTTTGCTTTTCACTTTAGCAGCTGACGCCCGGCTTCGCATCTAAGGCCTCCCCGTGAGTTTCGGTCATTCAGAGTATCTTCTCTTTGCCTTAATTACAGTGTGAGCCGTAAGTTATGCAGCTCTAAATTTGAAAAATGTAGTGTGGTTGAAAATTTCCTTACCGGCTGACATGTTTGTTTTGGCAATGGATGACCTTGTGGGAGAAGCATAGCATATGATATCCAAGAAGTTTCCCGCTCTTTTGATGTCAGTGTTGAGTTAGCCATGGGCAAACAAACACGCGTTTTTCGCAGGCCGTACTATGTTCATCCTCGGAAGTTACTTCAAATCGAAATGTTTCCTAAAACGCCAGGAAGACATTAGTTTTAGGGTAGCCTTTCCTGAAGTAAGGGTGCCTAACAAATCAACGATTTCACGCATAGTCGCTCGTTCCAAAAAAACTGGTAGTGCGAATGAAAGTGAACGTTCCGCGCGACCTTCGGTGTTAAGTGATGCCCCATTGGAAAACATTCGTGCATCCTTGCTACGTTCACTAAGAAAGTCGATACGAAAATTGTGTCAGCAAACTGGAATGTCTTACGGGAGTGCCCGCAGGGCCGTAAAGATGCTGAAACTCGGTCCGTATCGCATTCACGTTGTGCATGAGCTTCGAGAAACTAGTACGGCAAAAGACTACATTACTGTCAAAGATATTTGCGTTTTATTCACAACAGTGTTCGCGTGTTGTATTATGTTTTCTGCACTGGTGAAAAACGGTTTCATCTAAACTGTTATGTAAACAACTAGAACAAAATATATTGGAGTGCAAAAAATCCTCACGTTTTGCGTGAAACCCCATTAAGTTTTCAGAAGTTTGATTTTGGTGAGCAATTGTGCGCAAAAGAATTGTTGGCCTTTTTCTCGGGAGTGATAGCAGATGAACGTTACCAGGACATTATCATGCAATTCATAGTACTATTAGAGGCTGATTAACGACATGGTGCAACAGCGCATAGCACAATAACAATGTTACATGAGTTCTTTGGAGGACAAATCATTTCACGTGGCCTGTGGCCACCTAGAATCGCAGATTTATCTCCTCCCAGGCATTTTTCTTTGGCGACAGCTGAAGGAAAGCGTCTATAAGAGCAACCCTCACACAATGGACTAACTGAAGGGCAACGTCTAAGACGAAATGTCCCGCATAAGTGTAGCGGCCATCAAAAAAGTAGAAATTAACATGAATGAACGTGATGAGGCGTGTCTTGCAGCACACGGAGGACATTTCAAGCATGTGTTACGAGAAAGTATACATTATTCGATTTTTTTGAATTTAGGGTTGCGTAACTTCTGGCTCACCCTGTACAATCGTTTCGAAATCATTGTGTAGGAGTGCTCCATTGCCCTGAGAATCTTCCCTTCAGCAGTAACCTTAACTAACCTCGCACACCTACCGCTGTGTTCATAATGAGCCCAACACGAAATAGATAATTCGCTGCGTATTCCTCCGCGTCTATTGGTACCTCAGTGGATTTTCCTTCCTGCGAAACGAAACTGACGCCATGTCGAGCACAGTCGCTCACACTTGTTACAGTATATGCTGCTGCCTAGCACCACGTCTTATTGGCACAGAATCGGAAAAGCGATGAATAGTAGGCAGACAGTGTAACTTCAAATACTGTTTAGCCTAGTACAGTTTGTAAGAACAATGAAATAGTACATGGTATTTATCCATTGTAACGGCTTCACTTCTAAGAAAAACGCTCGTACCGTCGTCAGCACAGTACTTTTCACACAGTCGTCACATTTTCCTCAGAAAAACGATAGTCGTTTTCTCGTCTATCTGTGTTCGGGTTTTCTTTCTGCTCATCTAACAGACTCGACACAGAATCTGTGGTAGACTTAGATGTCATTTCTGTAATCTGCGTATCGGTGTCGGTGTATCGTTTTTTTATACAAACCTTTAGGAGTCTGTAACATACTTTGGGTCCCGGTTTTATGAGCTTATGTTTCATTACAAGGCACCAAGCAACTTAATATATTTTCACAGCGCGTACTAGCTGCAAAACAGTTTCGAACACGACTAGGATAATCAATAATGCGACTGTCTACCGAGAAAAGAAACAAGAATGGTATGGGTTAAACATTTAACACGGTGGTTAGCAGAAACACTGAAGACTTGCCATGCTGTAGCGTGTTCTGTGTGTCATTGCCGCAGCGCCCACTTCCGTGGCGTCACAGTATATGGTCCAGGTGCGACCAGTCGGTGTAAGTCCTGAGTGTACCTTTCTTTATATTAGAGCTGAACTAATGTAGGTTTGCCACAATTTCCCTCTGACAAACCGAGGCATTTCTCTTAATCTGACTAAAAATGGACGTAATTTGGGAAGCGGGGACCGGGACACTTCTCTTAAGCTTAATAAAAGAATTAATTAATGAAAATATCTTCTCGGGTTTGTGATTACTGCCGTCTGTAGCCACACCTAAATAACGGACCTCAGGAAGATCACCGAATATTTTTTTGACAGTGTTACACACTTAACACTGATTTCACTACTGGTGCTGATTTTGATCTCCCCATCGTCATATTTTTTGCTGCTTCTGAATCATTGAAAGTTTGCAAGTAGAGTTCACTGATTTCAAAGACATTTGACCTTTAGCTGTATGATGACACATTGTTAATTCCGCCGCTTTTACTAATTTTGCCCGGTTTAAATGAATTTGAAACAAAATAACTGTCCATTTTAAGTACTTGCGGAGTGCACTTTTGATTTATGCTTCACGATATCCTTACTATCTGCTCTTTCCTATGTGCAATTGAAACACAACACAAATTACACATTCTACTCCATAGTCACGTCTCTCTCGTTTTATGAAGAACCATTCTTCAGAATATTTTTCTTGGAATGAACACTTCCTCAGCGGGATTTTGAACCATTCTTCAGAATATTTTTCTTGGAATGAATACTTTCTCATCGGCATTTTGAATCCACTTAAACAATCAAACGCTAACAACATGTCAACTGCGATACGACTCGGACAGAGAAACAAAGAACCATGCAGCTGCAAAATTTCAATTGAACTGAGGAAGGAACAATAATGGAAACTCAGCATCGTTACTGTGCAATTATACTGCTTAAAAAGACTCAGCCAACTTTGATAATAAAAACTTTCGTTGCGTAGCTTAACAGCCGCAGTTGAGATAGAGATCCATCAAAGAATTTGGAGTAAATAGGAGAATGTTTGTCTGAATACGAAATCCGGGAAAAACTGCCGTCCCGAAAGTATTACTGGGGACACCTATTTCTTTAATCTGAAACATATACTGTAGACTTGGCCACTGTTTCTATGTTTCGATACAGTGTATCGATATGTGGAACTGTTTCAGTGTTTCGGAACGGCTGTGGTTCACTGTTTCGAAACTGTGGTGTTTCATTCCGCCCCTGTCTCGGATAACCGGACCAGATTCGATCTCGAGCCAGACACAGAAACTGTATCGTTGTTTCAAAATAAGGCTGTTTCAGTCCACCTGTGCTTGGAACGGACTAATTGTATCGAAATAGTGATGTTTCATTCCGCTCTGTGTCGGACGAGATTCGGGCTCGGCACAGGTACTGAAACACAACATACCACTTCGTGAAACACTTTCAAGAGTGTCAAAATCTTTTTGACTAGCAATAGCATGAGGCTTAAGATATCCGAAAATAAAGCTTTGTTTCTAGCTGACTGTCCTATTCCGAAATGGCTTAACATTTGCTTGATAAACACTAACCAAACAATAAAAAGCGCATACTATTCACGTTCAAAATAATAAATACATGAAAATCATTCAGTTAAATTACACTTTTTTTATAACATACGCTTCTCTGTCCATGTACAGTAATCATATTAAGAAACGCAAGTAAGCCTACAACATTTTGAATAAAAAAAGGTGTAGAGTGACAGTTATTAGACATATACATAAATCTGATGTGGGTATAATTGCAAGCAATCTGTTTGACATATCACTGATAGTGTAATGGTGAATGGGAAGGGCTGGGAAGCATGGTGAATTTATAGTAACGGTTCGAAACACCTTGAAAGACAAAATTTTTTCTGTTATATTTTGTTATTTATTCGAATTATTTGGCATTATTTGTGAGTCTATAGTCACTGTGCCTATTATCCACAATGATTCCCTTTGTGTGCATGGAAATTAGCAGGATGGGTATATTACCCATACTAACTGAATGTGGGAATCCCAGTAGCACATCCGTTGTTTCTGCAGTTCGCCCCCCCCCCCCCCCCCTCCAGTTCTGTTCGTGGTGGTTCTGTCTTCAGCTATGGCTGTCCTCAGCCAATTGAAAAGTATGAAAGTCACACGACACGAAAGTAACGCATTTGCTGCATGAAATACGAAACTGCCAAGACGCCTAAGTGATAGTTTCGTATTTTCTGCGATACGATTAGCGCTCTCGCACCTCATTTGTGTCTATATGGACATACTTATACAGTAGACATTCAAGATGATAAAATGTGTAGGTTTATTAGATTACAAAACACAAACTTTTTCCCTGTTTCGAAACAGCGTATCGAAACATTACATTTGTTTCGAAACAGTTACGTGTTTCAGTTCGCCCATCTCTAATATACTGTTTAGGAAAACAGGGACGTCTCGCAACCATAAACTAATGATGTAGAAAGTATAGTGCTGAGTCTTGAGACGATCCGTAGGTGGGTGCGAGGTGGCGTTGTCCTTGCCGGCTTGTCCGTTACTGCGCGGGCCCGCCGGCAGCTGCTAGCTGTTTCCTGGCGCACTTTACACATTGTCTGCCTCGTGCCGCCGCCGCCGCCGTAATTAATGGATCGGGCCCGCTCGCCTCTGCCAGCCACGGTAGCGGCTCAGCAGGCCCCCAGCTGTCCCGTGGCGCGGCGTGCGCCCGTCTTTGTTTCTGACATGCGGGCTACCGAAATGTAATCATTTTTTATCCTCACAACTTTGCAGGCTGCCTCCCTGGTCTAGCGGTTACGTTGCTACTTACTAACGTGAAGGACTCCGTTTCGATTCCTGGTGACCATCTCAGATTTGTCTCTCGAGGCCAAATGAGGAGCCCCTTTATAAAGTAAGCCAACACTGACACCCAAACAGTCGAAAGGCGTCAGACAGAAATTCTGGCACCATGCTGCTAACCACACGAGTCTATTTACCTACAGCATCGCTAGAGGTGAATGTCATGTTATGAGCTAGTAAAAAAGACTTAGGACATCGAACTTCAAGCCTTTGCAATCCGTCAGTGGACATTTACTCATCTCATGTTTACGCGCGAGAAAGAGAAAAACGAGGTTAGCTGGAGCTTCGTGAAGATGAAAAGGCAGGTGGAATACCATAACAATATAATGCATGCCTGAAAAAGGATACAGCAGGAGGCGAAAGAAAATATTTCTTTCTTTTCCTTTTGTCTTCCTTTCACTACTGATTAGAGCGAGAGATGAGAGTGGTTGTTGAAGAGCTTTCTTCTCAGCCAAAAATCCTGGCATAGTATATTGTATATTTACTACGTGTTTGTGTTGCTGGAGTTAAGTAGTCTGGTGTAAAGACGTTAAGCAAGATAACGGAAATCCCTACGAATTCACAAGAAAATTGAAAACGTACACAACATTAGTAACTCATTCTACAAAGTTTCTGAATATCTAATGGAGTGAAGACTTCTGTTAGCTACCGGGCAAGTAGTAGTCTTTTCTTTTTATAGCTACATAATTAGTAATGTACTGTAAACAGGCTCTGTATTTGCAAATGTATGTCACTATTTACTTGAAAAACGCCAATATAATCAACTAAACAGGCCCCAGGAGTAGACAACATTACATTATAACTACTGATAGGCTTGGGAGAGCCAGCCCTGACAAAACTATTCCATCTGGTGAGCAAGACGTAAGAGACAGGCGAAATACCCTCAGACTTCATGAAGAATATAATAATTCCAATCCCAAAGAAAGCAGGTGTTGACAGATGTGAAAATTACCGAGCTATCAGTTTAATAAGCCACGGCTGCAAAATACTAACACGAATTCTTTACAAACATATGGAAAATGTGGTAGAAGCCGAAATCGGGGAAGATCAATTTGGATTCCGTAGAAATGTTGGAACACGTGAGGCAATACAGACCCTACGACTTATCTTAGAAATAGATTAAGGAAAGGTAAACCTACGTTTCTAGCATTTGTGGACTTAGAGAGAGCTTTTGACAGTGTTGACTGGAATACTCTCTTTCAAATTCTAAAGGTGGCGGGGGTAAAATACAGGCAGCGAAAGGCTATTTACAATTTGTACGGAAACCAGATGGCAGTTATAAGAGTCGAGGGGCATGAAAGGGGCGCAGTGGTTGGGAACGAAGTAAGACAGTATTGTAGCCTATCCCCGCTGTTATTCAAACTGGATATTGAGCAAGCAGTAAAGGAAACAAAAGAAAAATTCGGAGTAGGAATTAAAATCGATGTAGAAGAAATAAAAACTTTGAGGTTCGCCGATGACATTGTAATTCCGTCAGAGACAGCAAAGGACCTGGAAGAGCAGTTGAACGGAATGGATAGTGTCTTGAAAGGAGGATATAAGATGAACATCAACAAAAGCAAAACGAGGATAATGGAATGTAGTCGAATTAAATCGGGTGATGCTGAGGGAATTAGATTAGGAAATGAGACGCTTAAAGTAGTAAATGAATTTTAGAATTTGGGGAGAAAAATAACTGATGATGGTCGAAGTAGAGAGGATATAAAATGTAGACTGGCAATGGCAAAGAAAGCGTTTCTCAAGAAGAGAAATTTGTTAACATCGTGTATAGATTTAAGTGTCAGGAAGTCGTTTCTAAAAGTATTTGTATGGAGTGTAGCCATGTATGGAAGTGAAACGTGGACGATAAATAGTTTAGACAAGAAGAGAATAGAAGCTTTCGAAATGTGGTGCTACAGAAGAATGCTGAAGATTAGATGTGTAGATCACATAACTAATGAGGAGTTCTGAAGACCACAACAACAACAATTAGAGCAACTTTTTTTCAGAATTGCTGCTTTCTTTCTGGTATATTTTTTTCTTTAATTTATCTGACCCACTTATCAATAGCATTAAGAGGCTTAGTGAGAATTTGTTGTCAAAGCAATGCTTAGAGTAAGTTTCTGTGATGTACTTTTCTGTCGTTAATGTACATGTTAAGTTGTTCCACATGCCTCAAGGTTGTCCTTCTTGGTGAGATTTACGGGACAAGATGAAAGAATGAGCACTAGCCTACTCAGCTCGAGAATCGTAAGCAGCTTTTGCAAAGCATCGCTAAAATTTTAATTCACAGTGAAAGATTTCAAGGTTTTAGGACCAATTCGATGAACATTCCCCACGTAACACCAACCCGACGAAAGAATGTCCCTTGGGCCTTCCTACTTGAAACCGTTCATAAGCTACAATTTCTACTCAGTACTGTAACTTTGAAATTAATCGCATGCACGAGCGATTAATACGTCAAATCAAAGAATTAATCCCGCGTAAATATCTTTTATTCCAACAGGGAAATGCAAGCGAGAGTCAAAATGCTGATTTAAACATGAAAAGCAGCAATATTCATATACAGTATGTGTATACAAGGCGAACTAGACCTCCACCGACTAACTTTCAGTTGTGATAGCATGGACCACAACAGAAAAAAATACCCAGTAAACACGGGTTCTGAAATGTATACCTCAAGGGCTATGGGAACTTGTTCATCTTCGCTAGGGTGAAACACACCTCTTCTATTGAACAAATGCTCATAGCTCTTAAGGTATTCGTTTTAGAGCCCATGTTTACTAGACGTTTTAGTCTTGCTTTGGTCCATACCTTTGAAAGATTGTCGGTGGAGTTCTAGTTCACCCTGTATATCAGTACCATAGATTAACAAAATACTACTGTCACTAAGTGTGTGTGACGACTACTGTCTGTTGTAAACAACTAACATAGTACACGGTGCATCATTATCGTAACCATATTACAAACATCCGCGCTCTTTATCAACATGATCTGTATGAGAAGCAGCTTGCTGTATTATGCTGCGAAAGATGATTCCTTATTGATTCAGACTATAATCAAACATCTCCGTGATTAGCTGACAAGACTTTACCATTTCAAATGTACGTAACTTTACAGTATGGAGCATTTAATACACAAACTTAAGTTAATCATTGCATGCATCAATTATTTTTTGTTAATTTTCCTTCGTCCTACATTCCTGCACTTAACTGTTGAGCTAGTCTACTTGAATTTGTTGGTGGTGATACCTAATTCAACATTTACATCTGTTGCTGTGACAAACTATCGGACTGGTTTGTTACGAAAATTATCCGTTTTACAGCAGCTATCGCTCTTGTAACAATACAGAAATAATGTTTTAAACGGTAAATGCAAATGTTCGCCATTACTTTGTTTTTCCACAAAGCACACGTTTCAAGAGATGTGTTGCGCATTCTACGTTTTCACTGTGTTGTCAGTTGTCTGTGCTGATACTGTGTCTGTGGTCGTTGATCTTAAACAGTAGGATTTGCAGTGTGACGGTATGTTATGTTGCAGTTTTAATATTAATTGCTTACGATACCAGAACTCGTTTAAGAAGTTACAACAATTCACGTAAATGTTCCAGATTTTCCCTACACAAAATACAGACGGGATAGATACAGGTTAGGATGTAACTGAATGGATCACGTACAATGCAGTTAATGATTTTACGCTAACAATCACAGTTAGGTGTATTCCTGTACCTCGAGTTTATTCATAGAACAGAAAGTCAAATGCAAGTAGCGCTCTTACAAAACTTCATTAAAGTTACTCACTTTTCAGCGTAAACTATTTCGATCCAGAAGTACGAATTATAATCAATATGTACGCGTTCGCCACACGTAATGTCTGTATGTTAATAATAACTCATGCTGTCACACTTAAAATTATAACAGCTGGAAAAAATGTTTTTCACCTAAAATCAAAATTAACAGCACTTCTTCGTGAGGATAGTTGCACACGCCTTCCTGTGCCGCTGTGCTAGCGAAATAAAGAATTGTGCGTGCTTAACTGCGAGGGCGGAAAAATCGTGTTATTGATAATAGAGGGCAATCAGAAGTCACATAAGAAATCGCCCAAAAAATTGCTGACAGGATACGAACCGACAGCCATCGCTTAAAAGTGTCAATAACTGTTCGCCATTGAAAGTCATGGACTTATTAGTTAATCGGAAACAGTGTGCAAGTTGCGTACCGAAATTACCGTCCGACGATCACAAACGAAATGCACTAGCTGCTGCACATGCTTTGTGCAGAGAGAGAAGAAAATTCTTAGACTGTACTGTGACTAGTGAAATAAAACTTGACCTCACCGTAAAGCTGGAAGCAAGCTTAAATCAATTAAGTGTTACCCTGAATCCTCATCATTCAATTTAGAAAATAAAATCAGACTTCATCACTACGCTGAATAATCTTGAAACCATCCTTGGGGCAGAAGAGGAACACTTATTACCAAATTTACCCCTTCATGGTAATTTACAATTATTGAGACGACATATTCAAAGCAAATGAAGGGGGATGACATTACGGAGAGTTTGTTTTCTGGATGACCTCTCCAGACTGCACATTGAGTGTGACAAACAGGAACTGTGAGGGTCCTTTGCGCCTCCATAGTATAGTCCATATCTCGTAGCGAATACCATCCACTTCTTTGCAGTTTGACAGAATACTTAGGGTAAAGAATTTTCACAAAAGACGATGATGCTAAGGAAAGAGTGATTGAAGAGAGAAGGAAGAACACTTATGCCAAGTTTTAGTAAAAAAAAATCTCTTACCAAGCATGTAAAATTTATGGATAACTTTATATGGAAATTTATACACAATGACATGAAAATATGGTGTACCAGGAACATTTTCTGTGCATTATAATTTCACTTTCGTGACAACTCTTCGAGTTAATTTGCTTGCCACAGAAAACTTTATTATTAGTCGTATTGTTATCTGTGTTTAAACCAAAATCCCTCAAACGCACCTTCCGAAATTCAGTAAAATTAATTCCTAAGTTTTACTGCAAAAAACAAAAAAAAAACAAAAAATGGAAAGAGAGAGAGAGAGAGAATGTAGTGTAGAACCCTGTGCCCCAATACAAATTCGGCGCCCATAAAGTAATTATGACTAGTTACGAAAGTAAATGCGTTAAATTTTTTAAAATTCTCCAGTTTTAGTCTTTTGATACGAAGCTGAGGGCTCATATAAGCTGATTTCGATAATTTATTTCAGTACATTGGAAACATGGATAAATTTTCTGTTCACTGTTACAAACAACATTTTTACGGAGTCCATTCTTATTACGTAATTTCTTTCGGTATTGTGTCTGTGCAGATCATTCATAATTTAATACCTTGTAACAGGCCAAGTTAACGACACCTTTGCTATAGTACTGAAGCTAACAAAGCGAAAAAGGCGTAATCTGGAGGCTACAATCAATCGACTTTTTCGAAACACAAAGTGATTATGGAGATATGAGTATTTGACACGCCATAGTTCAGTAACAGTCTGTGAAAGCATGGGAAACGTTTTTAGCAGAATGAATAATGAGTTTATTCTTTAAGTTCAGAGATACACGAATTTAACTGGAAACAGTAAGGTAGAATAAAAAGCATCTTCCATTCGACAATCTTCAGCAATATTGAGGTGGCCCCTAGGCTGTTTTAGAGACGACGACGCGATATAGTCTTCCCGTACGTATGTGCGGACACATTTATCATGATTAAATGTGCACTCCAGAAGAATAAGAAGATGTTTCCTAGCATTTAACCATTGCTGTTATGTTCAATAATTTGAAACTTGCCTATTATTCAGGTACATTATTATTAATATTACTGTATATTATATTATATTATATTGTATTTAATTATTATTCACTTCATATAAAAATGAATTTTGTGATAAGAGATAATTTTACAGTCGTCGTACGTAAGAACAAAAATAAAGTAAATGGTAGTATGCATTACACTATTGCACGTTATCACATATTTTGCATTGATAATACGAAATTTCGGTCTGCAAAATTAATGGTTTTTATCTAGTAATCTTGAGTGTTTACGGCCTTCCGGTGACATCCAAACCAAACAGAAAATCACCAGTTAATGGCTTGTTCGCTATTTTGATTTCAAAATAACTGAGCTCTCAAAAGAAATTCAACCTATTGTGTCTAACAGATACTTAATGCTTCCTACAATTATCCTGATATTACTCGTCACAAAACTAACGTCAATACTGATTACTAATTTAACAGACTTTTCTCGTAGCCGTGTTTGGTACCGAATATTTACTTCAGTTATATTTCAGTTTAATATGCAGAATATGTTTTGGACCGTAGAAGTTCATTTCTTTCCATGTGTAGTCTACTGTTACTTTTCGGTTTTCTCCCGCCTTTGTTATCATGAGCTGAACCATAAACAACATAAACAATGGAAATGAACCAAAAGGGAAGTAGGTTCTCTAAACGCCTGAAAACTACGAAGTAAACGTATGAATTTACACTATTATAAATGTCGTAACATGTGTGAGATCCCCAGTTCCCTTCTGCTTGCGTTTCAGCATAGATCTGTATTTTAGCTGCTAAAATTTAAAACTTATTCACAGGGCATGGCTATTGTACGACATCTGCTTCTCATCGATATAGTACGATATCTACAATCAAAAATCTCTGTGGAATGTATTCAAATATAAATAAAGGAAGCAGATGTAAATTACCGCTCACCTTTGCTTGCAGAATGCTGGTTTCAGTTTTACAAGCACTAACTGAACGAACAGCTAATACTGCAAGATGGCTCCAAATGTTGGAAGTTACTATTGCATTATGCGTCCAATTTATTCAGCCTCGGAACAGATCGAAGTTTAGCAACATCGCATTGTTTAGAGCGCCAGCAAGCATCTCTGCCCAACTACAACATCTCTGTACGATACTCACTGTCTTCAAAGACAAAAATTATATTAAAAAGCACGAAATTAAACGGAAAGACTTTTTCCCCCTCGGTGTCGGTGTGGCATCACATTAAACGATGAACTAAATACTGGATGTTATAATTAAAATGCAGATACTCACAGATGCTAAGAGTGAGCAGCAATTGCAGCTAAATTTGGTAGATATTCCGATGCTTTAATGCGGAACCGATTTATGCTTGAAGAAAATTAGTTACAATTTTTGCGACGAGGTACAAATCTGGCGCTGTAAGAGCAAGAAAGACATATAGAAACGTTTCCTTGTGTAATGGATTAGGAATGGGACGTGGACAAGAAAGATCAAATATGTGAGAAAGGCGTAATGTTGTTTATATTATTTACTGTCGCTTACACAATTTGTTCAGTATGACCAGCGGAGACGTTGACGAGATGCTGTACAGTGCGATTTGCCCTTGGTGGCCAAAATTCGAACTTATTTTTTTTCCAGCGTAAATCGTTTCGCCGTCAGACGATGGGCACAGCCCACATTAGACCTCTGTGAGTAGCTGCTCTTCAGTTGTAATCAACCAGTGTGACGGGAAACTCATAACTTTACTTACCTCGCCCGGATAGCCTTGCATGTTAAAGCCCAGCTTCCGGGACGGGGGGGGGGGGGGGGGGGTGCGCCCGCCCCAGATCGAACCAGCCTGGCGGGTTAACGAGAACGATTAGCACACCGGCCAACCTGGATATGGTTTTTAGGCGGTTTTCCAAATCCCACTAGGTGAATACAGGGCTGGTACCCAATTCCCGTCTCAGTTACACGATTCGCAAACATTTCGAAAACTTGCGCTCACTTTCACATCAATAACACTGCACGCAGACAGCTTGCGTACATATATTACCTCCCAGCCGAGGGGCTAACGTGCTGGCGACAGGAAGTACATCGGGCCACCCTTTAAATTAACCATGCCAAATCCATGAATAATGATGCCGACTCCTTGCCGATGCGGTACAAAGGCACAAGAAAGAAGAAGAAAAGAAATTCAATTTTATTTAGGATTTATAGTAGAAATATGCGAACAATTACTCATGATATGATTTGATAATTGTGGAAAGAAAGTTGCGAAGAGCTGAAGTCGAACGATAAGCAATTTTGAGTAGATGTTTAATAACGGTTATTCAGAAAAAAATTTAGCTATTTTGTCTTGCACAGTGAACCTGTAACTTAATTAATTGCGGTGAGAAGACTTGGTATGGTGTGACTGTCCGCAGACTTTGTTTTAGATTTCCATGATTTACCTAAGTCCCTTCAGGTGAACGGCAGTAAGTTCACTCAGCGATGTCGTTATCAGTTCTAGGCGTCGAAGGGCTAAAGTTGTAAGGAGTGAGAACCGATGAAACCAAAGGACATTTAAACATTGTCTTTTTCTTATATTCTTCAAGGATTACCTTACTAGCATGTACTCCTTTCACAAATTATCTGTTCACATCTTAAATCTTCCTACAGCTCTTCTACCTGTCGTTTTCAAATTAATGATGAGTATTGCTTCACCTAAGTACTCCACTCAGTTCTCCAATTTTTATGTAATCTTAAGATATTTTTTAGACACTCAGCACTCGCGTTCATGATGTGCTGTTATTTGAGGCGTGCGTTTGGAAAAATAAGCTCCTTTCTTTCGCCAAGTTTTTACTGCTAAGTGTGTCATGGATGTTGCAACATATATTTACAAATCTCTATTTCTGTCTGCCCTACTTTGATATCTCATACAGCTAGCATTTATATATCAAAAAGAATAGCTTATATTAGACACCCATGTCATTACCTTCATGGATCCTTAACGCAATACGGCGTGACTGTGCATGCGACGTGGAAAGTTTGTAGATTCCTTGTGGAAAGGCGTTGTTGGCATTTCACTAATAGCTGTGCGCCCAGTGTGATACGTGTTGATAAAACGAAAAGATACGCGGTCGCCGTAAGCGACACCTGGCCTTCTGTTCGTACTTTGTATTCGCGAAACGCAATAGCAGCTGGCATTCACTATCCCATAAATGAGGTGTAAGAGGACGAACAATGACGAATCATAATAAACATAAGAGACCATGCCGATGTCAGAATTGACACGATGGATTTGTGAGGCCGTCAGAAATGATGAAAGAATTAATGGAGAAAAGTGGAGAGATGTAAAGAGAGTACAGATGTAGCACACAATTTGTTTCCAGAAGAAATTTCACGAATAGTTGAAAGCAAAATGAATACCGTTGCATTAGTGTTTCTTTGTTACTTTTCCTCTTATTATATCAGTACTGACTTTCCGCATGTGTATACTTTGAATGATTTATTTACGTTAGGAAACACAGTTTCACTTAAATGCCCTGAAGCCGACATACGAAAAGTCCAAATGCCAAACGTAGCTCTGCAGCTATAGATATTATGACGCTACGACAATAAATAATAAATAAAAGGTAATGTTAAAGTCTGTGGGCGGAACATCAGTGTGATTGCAGGTAGAGAGCAGCCCTTCTGTCAGCCGTGGTGCTAGGAGGGAGAGGAAGGGTGGCGAGTTCCTCGCTCCGGCCGCCTTTTACTTCCGGGAAAGATCCTCGGGACTCATTTTGACAGCGGGCTGAGTGAGTGAACCTGGGACCTCTAGGGGCAGACTTTAGAGCGCTGTCCGCCAGATCACCACGCTTCTAATGAATAACAAAAATTGGCCGAGTGCAAGCAGGATTCGCGCACTGAGGGTTTCAGTACAACATTATGTAAAAAATTTTGGAAATTTGTGGTAAGGTCTTATGGGACCAAACTGCTGAGGTCATCGGTCCCTAAGCTTACGCACTACGTAATCTAACTTAAAAGAACTTACGCAAAGGACAACACACATACCCATGCCCGAGGGAGGGCTCGAACCTCCGACGGGGGGAAGCCGCGCGGACCGTGACAAAGCGCCTAGGACCGCGCTACTTCATTATGTATCTATCTAGTTCATGCATCTAGGGAATCGAGAATTCTAAGACCGTATCAAAATCTCTACAGTAGTTCCTCAGACTATCCCAGAAGCGAGCAGGGACTTGGATTTATATACGTAGACAGGGAGAATATAGTAAAATAATTTTTATTTATTTACAAAAAAACAAGAGTAAAGTTACATTTTATTTCGGATGCAGTAATATTCGTCTATTAGGCTTTTGACGGATGGTAAATGCAAAGTATGTTCAAATGCAAAAAGATATTTTTATGTGATGTAATTACAGTTTAACAAGTTTCAGAATTTTTACTATACTTTTACTGTGAAACCTCTCTTCTTGTCGAATCCCATGATTTTAAGTCAATGGGGAGCACTCTCGTACTTTTGATGAGTTTTCGAATATCAAAATATGTGACATAAATGGCGGAATCTTGTGACTGAAGTGACTTACGAGCTTAAAATGTTTTACACCGCCAAGGGGCTATATAGCTTAATATGTGACATAAAATTGAACTTGATACGTCTACCCATTCCTGACTACTACCCATACTACAGGAATCAGACAGAATGTTTTGATATTGTCAGTGCGAAACCAACACGTATCTTCTGGTTTTAGTCAAACGTCTTCAGAACATTAAATGTCAACAAAGGGATGATACATGTGAGAACTGATTTACAAGACATAAACATAATGAAATAACACAATACCCCCCTCACTATTTTTAATTACTGACTACGAATGCAAGATGAAAATTTCTCGGTCTGGCACACAGATGGCATTAATGTCAACGAAAATTTAACATTATTGTGTTTGTATATGTTGCTCATTAAGTACCGACTTGGTTTCCAGAATAATATTTACATGTTTTTGTAAAGCAATTACGCCTCATGCGTTTCGTTCAAGTGGATAAAATTCTATTCCGAGGCGTCGCAAAATCCTGTATTTCGAATGGTTTATCGCAGAAGGGGAAATTCAGTCATCTGCCAAGATTAGTAAGAATTATGTTCATCCCCTATTAACAGTAAATAATTTGAAAAAGTAAAACATATTATGGGAACGATGCACAATTAAACTTATGTGTCATAGCTGACTGTATAGGCATACCAGAAGAGGGAGTAAAGCATATTTTACAAAAAAAAAAAAAAAGGTCAACGTGGATGCTGAACAAATGAGACGTTCAAATTTTTGTCCATAATTTAGCATGCCCCACGACTTTTTTTAAACATTGCCGATAAAATTAATTATGTTTCGGTCACTTCGTTGCCGAATTCTGCCTCAATATATGCTTTGTCTGTAATGATTTCGTCGTGGTTGACGCGTTGAACTCTCTTCGTTATTGACTGTACATTAGCAGCTACTTAGAGCGTCTAAGTTGTTATACTTTATCCTAGAAGTAGTGATTAATCTTTTGATACCAGAAAGCTCACAATAAAATTATCGGAAATTATAGGTACTTACAGATACGATTTATACACAACATCTCCAGAAGATCAGGTCTTGGTTGACGAGTAGTATTGTTTTGTGTGTGTGTGTGTGTGTGTGTGTGTGTGTGTGTGTGTGTGTGTGTGAGCTAGAGAGAAAGAGAAAGAGAGAGAGAGAGAATTTTGAGACGAGAGAATTCTTACACATTCGAAAAAAACAAGTTCACATGAGAATTCCCAGCGAAGAGTTGAGATCATGCAAATTAATGATTTCACTCATACAGCTACCAGTAAATCGCTGGATATAAATGTAGGGGTGAGAAGTAGTTAATGTGAAACCATCGTAAACATTTTTCATGTTTCCAACGTCAAATTAAAATGTATACTTCGAAACCACCATAACAGATACTTCTGAAAAACGTATCTAAGAAACTATGGTGCACGCACGTCGATTGAAATACAGGCTGGGCGATGTAGTTAATAAGCAGCTGCCTTCGGCATTTGCTCGTTAACTTAAAAGAGTTTTCAGGATGTCGGATGCAGTCAAAATTGTTTGCTATAAATTCAATTAACGATAGCGTGATATTGTGGGCGACATAACGCCATAAATAAACTACTCAACTATCAAAAATGTTACGAGTATTGGGAGAACGGCGTTACCCGTACGCTACGAATTATTCGCACAGCAGCCAAGAAAGTCCAGGGGGAAAATCCAAGATCGTGATCGCAGTATCTGGAAGTGTTATGGAACGAATAAATAAACATATTTTCTAATTACTTTTATTTTGTGCGAGCACATTTGAGTGGAACATCAAATTTGTACGTTTTTGTGTAAATGATATCTTTCATGTAAGTGTAGTGCTGTTATGGAATATGTTGCGATGGATGCGTTGCCCTGCCCTCTTTTTGCTATTTGATTTGCAAATAATATGTAGGAAGAGTAGCTGTCACTACCCATATATAAAAAAAAGTAAAAGGAAAAAAATTAAAGTATCATTATGCGAGATGTATAATCAAGAATATTATCTGTTTTTGACTCCTACTGAGCACAGGCTCTCGCGTTTTGAAGGTGAGTAATTGCACGATGTAGAACACCTTTTTTTCAGCTTTTCCGTTAGTATCATTGAGCATTTGTCTCACTCCAAAGGGAACTCTTGCAGATACTATGAAGCCTTCTGTGAAAGCTGCCAGAAATAATCACGTGACGGACAAATCTATTACGCGGCAGCAGTATATGGTTGTTGCGTTTTGTACGATCGTTGTTTAATAAAATGACTACACACATTCGAATCTGATGTGGATGCCTTCCTGACATCAGTGGCTGCGAATATCGAAGTTACCTCGCACGCTCGGACGGACGTTCAGTGGGTGCCAATCGGCATGAAGTCGCATACCGGCAGTGATGCAGCTGCAGTTCGTCATCTTAATAGATCGAAACTTTCTTTATAGAAACACATTTATTAATTCCATTTCAGTTTTCATACACTTCACGTCGGTAGATTCATTCGAAAGTTCCACTGGCTCCATGATTGTTTAAATAACAGCATGACGCATCAAAGCCGAATCAATTTCTTCATTCTAATGGGTTCCTACTGAATTTTATGTAAAAGAACGTTTTTACAGTCGACAATCATGTACAGCGCATGCCTTTGTTATGATCTTCAGTCCGAAGACTGATTTAATACATCTCTATCCGCTGCATTCTCTCCATCTCTGAATGAGTACTACAACCTAAATCCATTTGGATCTGCTTAGTGTATTCACACTTTAATATCCCTCTGCAACTTTTACCCCCCGCCCCAGACACACATGCCAATTGCCCTCTAATATCAAACTGATGATTTCCTGATTTCTCAGGATGTTTCCTATTACTTTTTCCTACGTTTTAGTGAAGTTGCACCATAATTTACTTTTTTCTCCGTTTCCGCTCAGTACCCACTTATTAGTTATTCGATCTATTAGCAACATCATTCCAGACAAGAGAAACGATGACTTACTTACGAAAAACGTTACACTATCTCAGTGGTTCCCAATCTTTCTTAGGCCATTACCCCTGAGTGCAATCAGACTTTAGGTAGTACCTCCCCCTACCATTGCCATCTGTTGTTCCCACCCCCCTCCCCCACATCATCACCAACTTTAGCACCTAACTAAAGTAGAATGAAAGAATTTCTTGGAACACTTTTATTTTTAAAATGATGATAGATAAGTTACACTTAGTGTGCGTGTGTGTGTTTTAAAATGAACGACGAAGGAATCTGTTGTGCTTCGCAAGTGCTACCCACAACTCCTTCTCAGCAAAGAAAGCTATCTATCCACAGTGAGGGTACATGCTCGCTACAAAACTTCCTTCCCCTGCATTACTCCTCTCAACTGCGGCATTTACTTCACCTGCACACTGCAATCCCACTTAAAATCAAACAAGTTCAGATGTGTGCACTATACTTGTAGCACTCATTACTTCTGAACTGACAGAAATTGGACGATTTCAGGCTCTTTATGCTTTGTGCCTATCCGTTCTAATGACTGTAATAATAATATTGTGTACAGCACTGTAGTAGCCCTAATGAAGTTACTGCTGTGTCGTGCTGTCAATTAATTCATATATCTGTTTCGAAGCGAGCAATGAAGTAATACCTGCGCCACTGTAGGTTCTATCTACAACTTGGAGAAGACGTTTTCTTGAGATACTTAGCATTTGTTACTTGCGTGTCTTACTTCTATCATCAACTATGTACGGGAAAAAGCAGAACACAGGTGTGACTGTGTGAGGAACCTATAACCTCCACCACATTAATGGTACTAATTGAGAAAAAGTAATTATTGATAACTTGTATAATCAATATCACTGTTTCAAAACTGTGACAATAGTAATGATATTTTGTAAATAATTTAGTTTCGTGACTGAAACTAATTATCCCCAGGTTGCAAATCACTGCACTATCTGAAATGCTTCCAATAGAATAATGGAACGACAGAATGTAAAAGACAAAGTGAAAGTGATTTAATGTGTCATGCAGAACATGGACATGTATTTAAGTAATAAAACAGGCTAAACCCGATTACAATATTACACTGAGGCTACCTCAACACAGCTACATATAATCGACTTGTGGAGTGAATGACGAACAGGGAGAATGTCTTCGATATAAACAGATGAAATTTTTACTCGTTAGACGAACGAGAAAAAAAAGATGGTTTAGAAAAAGGTAATTGATTTATGCAACCTGTTAGAATAATTAGATGAATGAAGATATGTTGCACACTGAAAAGAATCTACCTAGGGAGCCCGACAATCAAATTCATATTTTTATATTATAGAAGAAAGAGAATTTATTTTACTAGAAAAACTGTGGGAACGCAGACGGGTTACAAAAATTGCCAGTTACGCGAACGAATAGAGGTAAATATTCTACTCCAAAGTGACCTGGAGTACTAGGGTGTCCCATCACTTTCCGTGAACAGCCCAATTATGCAGTATATATTTTCTGCCCTTCTTTGTCGATGTGTACGACATCTGTCTCTGGAGTAATATCACAAACAGGCTGCAAATTGCAATAGGTGTACCGGTGTCTAACTAATGTGGTTCACACTGCAGTCAGCAACCATCACGAACATTAGACAAAATTGCTCAGTAGACAGGGTGAATATTCAGATAAATGTTAACAGAGAAACACAACTACGAAATTTCGCCTCTATGACTGTTAGCTGTAAAGAGCCGAAGTGGAAAATGGGGGAGCTGATATAATTCCAAAAATCGAAAATAAAAAGGAAAATTTGAATTTTTTGAAAGAACAGAATAACCTGAAGACGATATGTTGTGTGCCGCTGGCAGTTTACAAGCGTCCCAATTTAGATGCATCCAGGCACCTATAGGCAAAGCATTATGAATTGTGTAATTACTGAACTAGTATGTACCTGCCAGATGTCGCCTTTCTCTATATTGTATTAACGTCATGCAGTGCTACAGTGCAATAAGTACCATAACTTGCAAGGTGACTGTGAACAAGTGTGTTTTACGAGGGCCATAACTTCTTGTTTTCTTTGCAGTTAACAAAAGGGAGACTGCAACTGTTGTAGGCGATGAGTCATCAATCTGATAGACATACCCAGGCAAGACATGGTCCACATTCCTGTTGGCGAAAGTATTAGGCATTTATGGAACACCGTGTGTAACATTAAAGGGCTGGGCCCAAGAGTTAGCGTTCACGCATTTCCTGCTGAACAACAATATCATATTGTAGCACCAAATCATTTCGCTCCATAAATACAGCAACCTATTTCTCAGGAAACTAATTCATCAAACCCAAATGATGATTTTAATGCAGGGGCTTCATCGTACGAGCAGTCTTTGCTGTTTTGGTACGATTAACTACTAGAATTGTTATTGAAGCATTCAGAAAAAGAAAACGATGTTGAGATTTAACCGTTACCAACAGTACGTTGACTTACACATACTAAGCGTAAAGCAGTATATTGGAAGACTCGTCAACAGTATGGACGCGACAGAGGTGCGCAGCAAGTGTTGTTCTGGCGTTTTGAAACAGCGTCGCGCGAGGGCAGCACCTGTCGGGCGGCCTGCTGTACTTGTTAAGCTAGCTTATGATTTACTCACGTCCTCTGCGCAGCTACTGAAAACAAACTGCTCGTGCCAGAACAAGCGATGCCACACTTATTCGTCAAAATTAAACGGGCAGACCTGAAAGTTTAGGATCAGATATAAATTTGAAGACCTGTCTTGCACGTCCCTGAGAACGACATATGCTTCGACTTTGAATGGAATCTTCATCGTCGAAACAAGAGCATTACTACGACATGATTTAACACAATTCAAGAGACTGTATTTTTAACGAACTCCATATCTGCTGCGAATGAACACGACAGTATGACATATGCCAGGGTGCGTGGTTGAACAACTACCGTAGGGAAAACAATGAGGCAGCAGATGATATTTTTCTAGGTTCTAGATTAGATTGTCAATTATCATCTTGCGAGTATACTGCTTTATCGCGCCATTATTGGCGGCTTTTATAACGCTGTAACGTCATCCGATCAGTGACACATATCCCAGCAACGGAACTTTCCGGCAGCAAAATGATACAATGAACGGTACCTTCTGTTCTCCTATGTCAGTCTCCCGTATATCTTTCTGTTTGATAAAATGTTGCTACTACTAATATACTCTAAAACTCTATTGTATCTCTGACATTTTTAAAGCGTCAAGTTTAATGATATCTTGCAGACGGAGGGATGTATGTCGATGACAAAGACGACAGGCTCGTATTCATGGAGAAACCTGACTCAGTTCGTTAGCATGCCATATCAATTTAGGTAAAACGTCAACGGGAAACAGAACGTTTCAAGTTAGCGAAATGTTTTATAGCGGTAGCAGTTACAACTGTAAATCGTTGTCAGGTCTGTGGTTTCAGAATTTACAGCAAACTACCATTAAAAATGACTTCAGTCCTAAACAATAAGAATTTTTGACACCTCGGTTGTGCAATATCAATATCATCATCAAAATCAGATGACAAATGAAATATGATGAGTGGAGCTACTACCATTTTTTATTTCATCTGCACCTCGTTTGGACGATCTTTACTCATCCATAGTCAGGTAGATAAAGCGTATTTATTGCATAATCTCACCGCAGATATTAGAACAAATACATGCTATCCATAATAAATGATATTATGCCTTTGTTATATTAATATTCCTTGTAGTTTATTTCATTACAGAAGCGTTTGCGTAAATCATCGTAGGTACACAAACATAAGGTAGCCCAAACAGAACACAGAAAACAGAACCGCACCAACCTTTACATTATGCAAAGGCTGTTCAGTGTTCTGATGAGTATTTTCTGATGCGTAATGGCGTCTGTTGTGTGAGTATGTATAGCCAGACATGATGAATTAGGACTCAGAAGAATAAATCCAAAACTGAGGATCGAAATATTGCGATACGACTTCAGTCAGTAATGAACTAGCAAAACTGGACGCGCTAGTTCCTCTGGAACATATAACTTATGTACAAAAGAAATTTTATGAAGTTATAGATGCCGACTCCTTGTGATAAGCTTTTAACAGTCTTAAAAGTATTTGCCACTGGAATTTTCTGTAGACTATCTTTCATTTGCCAAATATTTTCTGGTGTTGGTACTCGTTTCAAGTAGATCCAATGACCAAATTCCATCGTTACGAAATGCAGAAGACTTTTTTAGGGAACTTTTATTTAGGCTACCCTGTAAATTTCGATAACCACCATCTTCCTTCACAGGCTGATATCAAACAAAGAACATGCTTTCGGATGATGATTTCAACAATAGTTACAGCAACCTTGGTAAAAGATATGACTTCTGAAATTTTCCCGGTGTATTTCTTCTTCCAGTAATTTTCGGGTTTGCAGCCGGATCCCATCAACAATCTGCCACGATATTTCGGCCGAAATATCGTGGCAGAATATTGATAGGATCCCGCTGCAAACCCGAAGATTACTGGAAAAAATTGGTAAAAGTTAGTTGTTAATATTTCTGAACTTTTTTATGAATTTATTCTTCACTTCTTGCGAGAGTTACACTGATATTGACTTCGGTAATAGGATGAAGCAAGGCGCGCTTAGATTCTGGAGACGGTGAATCAAATCTATGTCCGTCGTTCCAGATTTAGCTTTTCTGTCGTTTCCCCAAATCTTTGCTAATGCCGGGATGACTGATTGGAAAAGAGGAGTTGTGTAACGTATTACTTCTTCTAACACTTGTCTCGCAAAAGAAACACAATGGGAAAATTCGAGAAATTAGAACTAATATGGAGTGTTATAGACAATCAAATCATTTTTCCCAAGCCGCTATTCGCAAATGGAACAAATAACCTTGATTTTGTACACATATTACACATATACATATACATCTGCCTGTACAAACTCCTCAACGAGGTAAAAACGAGTGTCTGTGTACTTCGAAATGAGTCCTGATTACTCTTGTCTTCGCGGTCCTTAAGGGATGTGTACGTTGGCATGGAGTAGGATCGTCTAGAAGTCTGCTGCAGATGCTGGTTCTCTAAACTTTCTCAGTACTGTTCGCGAAAAGAAGAAAATTAGTGCAAAGTCTGTCCCGCACAACTTGATTCACGGACAGAAAAGACGACGCGTGGACGTCTGCCGTGATTTGATTGAATTGCAAAGTGCGGACAGTTCTTCCTGGAAAAAATCATCACAGGTGACGAGAGTTAAGTGTTATCGACACAAGCCTACCGCAAAACAATAGTGCAGAAATTCACATGAAAGGTCATGCGCTGTGACTTCACAATTGACACTCAAGCCAATGTGACGCGCAAACTTGAACTTCCCAAAGAAGGACTTTTCTAACAATTTCAAATGTTTGTACGAACTTTATGTGCCTAATCGAGTTTCTCGTGTGGAGCAGACTGGCATAAACAGTTGAAGTAACGTCGTCAGAAACATGGACACTTTCGTATCTCGTTAGTGGGAATTCGAATTCACTATACGCTAAAATTATGTTTTGAGCTTAAGAAGTTCGCTGGTTCTTGAAATTGTAATTCTGTGACACTTCATAGACAGTACTATTTGTTTATAGATCAGATGATTAATCTAATTTGAAATTCACTTTCTAGTGTGGAATATCACTGTTTACTAAGATACACACCCGTTTACTGCATGGACATGTTCGAAATCAGTCAATAATAATGTGCATGTTACGAGTAGCAGCGATTGTAGTGAGTCGGGTTGTCAGTTTCTTACTTCGCTCCCTGTCAATCATTGAAGCCACAGTGCCGATTTTCAGAGGAAGTGTGGACTTGACACTCCACCAATATCAATGTTGGTCTGAATGGTCGAAACAGCAAATAAATTTTACCGGACAAGTGGCGTTGGTGCTGTTGTGTGAATGCGAATTTGTATGTAGCTTTCCTTACAGCAATTCTGTGGAAACATTGAGTTCGAAAAATGAATATAAAATCAGTAAAATGATTTTTGAAATAAATAAAAAAGTCACTGTATGTGATATAATGCTTTGTACAGATTCATTCTAAGCTTTCACACGAAACTGATACGAATCCAACACATGCGAGCAATATTTCATGACTGCTAGTACATGGATGATGCGTGCACTTATACATCAACACCAACACGTCCTTTTCTTTCAACATAGCTTATGAACTAGTTCATAATGTTTCTAGGATACGAGTGGATTTAGAAATGCCTTACTAATTAACTTTCATTCATCCTGCCCTTCTTTATATACGTTTAATATTCCCTGTTAGTCCCATCTTGTATACATTCTACACACTTGTGCAACATTCCAGGATGTGCCTCACGAGTCTTTTGTAAACAAACTCCTTACGGACTCTTTGCATTTTAGCAGCATCCCACCAGTGAACCGAAGTCACCTCCTACGTTACTTATCACTGAGCGTATGTGATCATTCTATTTCATGTCGCCACACATTGTTACGTCCAGGTATTTGTTTGAGTTGGCTGATTCCAGTTGCTGCTCACTGGTAATATAGTCGCGGTATGCTACTTCTTTGTGGTTTGTGGAATTCGACAAGATCTGACGGAAAATTTGTATACCTTTTTGAGATCGTACTTCATTACAAATAATTAAATTACCTGCAGAAATTCTTCCAGGTCGTTAACAAACCGAAAGGAATCCCATCATACCTCCCTGAGGCACGCCTGCATCAGACTCTATATTTAGGATAACATTCTGCATCCTTCCAAGATATTCTCAATTCACTCACAAATTTTGTTTGACATTTTTTGTTTGACAACTTTCGTTAATCGGCGTTGGTGTGGTATTGAGTGAAATATTTTTCAGGAGTCAAGAGACACTGTATTCACCGGTAAAAAAGTGTACTAATAGCGGAGAACTTATCGCGTATTTCTAAAACGCATCACAAATACCTACCCACTATGTTTAGAAAAACATTGTACTTTACGCCCATCAAAAAACGTGATGTAGTCCCAGAACCAGATGGATAATTAGTCAGTATCTACCGATTCGAACCAATGCTGCCACCTTAATCGGTCGAGTTCTGTGTAGCGAGCTGCAGTCAAAGTTCATATCGTTGAAGTTTGGTAAATCTGTAGTGTCCGACGAAATAAACATTGAGACGATCGCGACGGGAATGTAGATGGTAGTAGCAAGCCTAGCGTTACTTCTGGAGGAAGTCGAGTGGGTACTACAACACAAGTAAAATATTACACCACTTTCTTACAGTTTGAACTATATAAAATACTTAACATGGAAACAATCCATGTACACAGGAATGTCTATGTACTTGTTACTGTCGCTGACAATGTAACTTACCACCTGATAAATGCAGAATGATAGTCTCTTCTCAGTGTACAGTTGACTACAAACTTTGATACAGTTCTGATTTCTAAAACAACAGAATCTGTCGTCTTGACCCATGACTGCAGAGTGGGCTGAGCGGCATTGCGTTCTGACGTAAGTACTTTTCCAACAGAGGCGGCGTAGGAACTTCTTGAGGGTGTGTCTACGCCGACGTCTCTCATTCGTTGATGCCTCAGGCAGCAACTGTCCTTACTTACCAACTTTCACATGGGACCTCGTTCTAGGAATAGCACCATAGAATCCATGCTGAAAGCACTTCAAAATTGATCAATAGATTGATCTACTGTTCGACAGAATTTACGTGTCAGGCAATGGCCATGTACGAGGGCTGCATCTTGCAGCTACTTCTTCACATAGTCGGCGCTTCTACTTACACGTCTGTTGTAGCGTTCCACCAACTTCCCAATATCCTCCTGTGCTTTCCGAAAATATTCTACTCTGGACTGCAGCTCGTTGCCTGTGCCAAAATGTTGTCTGCGTAGCCAGCGGGTCATTTGATCAAAGATGAAAATCAGAGGGAACTGAGTCCGAGCTGTAGGGTGGGTGATCACACACCACCCCTGCGCCGGCCGAAGTGGCCGAGCGGTTCTAGGCGCTTCAGTCCGGAACAGCGCTGCTGCTACGGTCGCAGGTTCGAATCCTGCCTCGGGCATAGATGTGTGTGATGTCCTTAGGTTAGTTAGGTTTATATAGTTCTAAGTCTAGGGGACTAATGACCTTAGATGTTAAGTCCCATACTGCTTAGAGACATTTGAACCATTTTGAACTTCCCCTGCGAAAACACGGCGGGACCTTCCTCGTTGTCCCTGCTGTGTGCGGCCGAGAACTGTCATGAAGAAGGAAATGCATGACAGTTGCTTTATGCAGGGTTACGGGAAATCAGGTGAAATCTCGCGGCAGACATCCCTACTTGGCGGGAGACACGTTTTTCTAGGAATCCATACGCGCTCTATGAGCGCTCAGAACGAAGAAGAGCGACGTGACACTATCTACGGGCATACTGGGAAAACTGCCCAACAAATCATTTTGAACAAAGCTCTACAATGAAATTTTCACTCTGCAGAGAATTGTGCGCTGATGTGAAACTTCCTGGCATATTACAACTGTGCGCCGGACAGAGATTCGAACTCGGGACCATTGCCTTCCCTGTGTAAGTGCTCTACCATTTGAGCTACCTAACCACGATCTACGACCCGTCCTCAGTGTTTTAATTCCGCCAGTATCTCATCTCCTACCTTCCAAAGGTCGCGAGTTCGAGCCTCGGTCCGGCACACAGTTTTAATCTGTCAGGCAGTTCAAAGCTTCACAGTTTGTGATGACGCAATGAAATAGGTGAAACAGGTAAAAAGCGTGTAGAGAGTAAGAAAGATGCAGTGGAGAATACTCTGTTGATTGTCATTAGTGTAATATCGCTCTGTTTGAAACTCTAAAGAAAACTTAGTTTCTTACAGTCTCAAGTAAATTACAGACCATCTGAAGTTCACCATTCAGTTCATCATGAAGGTTTCTCTAAAACGAATTTTTGCTATATAAGATACGACAGGACCTGTTCCCATTCAAGTTTAGCAAATTGTAAACATTCATACTGATTTCTCCTTTGAGATATTTTCGACAGTATTGCTACGGAACGTTCATAGTCACCAGCCATTCTCAAGACGGGCGATCGACAGATCAAAATGTTACATTTGACTGTCAGAGTCTCGGACAACAACGGCTTCGTGAGATAATTTACTGTAATCGAAACACAGTAACACACTTTATCCTCTTTGTTGCAAGGAGAACAAAATCAGTGTATGTAACCTGGCCGGAGAACACAAATAAAGTCTTGCAAAGAGGATTCCGCTGCACTGTTAATCAAGAAATCGCTCTTATAATATACAGCCGAAAAAAAAGAATGTGAATCAGACTGTGGAGCGACTAGACTGAGAAGCGAATCCTTGAGATCTCTCGAGAAGCCAGTGGTTCTTGTTCTGTTATGTTGGTCATGATTTATACCGTTCTTGCTGGTGCTTAGTCGCTCCTTGTAGTAAGCAAGAGCAATACATTTGTTTTGCCTACGTCAGGGCAGCATTCCTCGACGCGAATAATGCTACATGACTGGTACTGAAAAAGGGTTAAAAGAACGGAAGCATATAATCGCACCCCAATACAGCTAACGCCCGTTGCAATATTCTAGAGCATATTTTAAGGTCAAATGTTGTGATGTAGCTGGAGGAAAAGACGACCCAAACAATGAAAGGAGAAAAAAAAATCCCGTTTCCGAAAGCATTCGGTTCTGGGAGACCTTGTTGACAAATAACCAAGATACGATGGTTTACAGTATCTCGAGAGATATAAAACTGGTGAGAAGTATTTTTGACTACCAGATCCCAGTACGTAGTACTGGACTGTGAATGTTCTATAGAAACAAACGTAACGCCGATAAGATCGGGAGTGCCCCATAGAAACACAATACGACTATTAATAATTTCGCTATAGATAAATGATTTATCACGTAAGATTAACAGCACTATCATACTGTTCACTGTACTCTGTGTGTAGAGTATCGTCGGTGTAGATCGAGAGGAAATGCAGAAGGAGTTGGGCAAACTTTACATTTGGTGTGATGAATGGCAGCTCTCGTGAAATACAGATAAATGTAAGAGAAGGAGCGTAAAAAAAAGCACACACGATAGAATGTGATTTCAAAATTAGTGGTAATTATATTTAGATGTAATACGAAGAATCTATATGAATGACGAACGAATAAAGTGACTACGGTGGAAGATGAACAGTTAGAGTTATTAGAAGGTTTATGGAAAAGTGCGATTCATCTGTTGGAGAAAATGCGTTCCACTGTGGCGAATTTTAGAGTACTGATACTAGTATTGGGAAGTCTGCCAAATAGGATTTGTAGCAGACACAAAAATAATTCGGACATGTGATGCTACGGTCATACAGGTCGGTTTGGTCCATGCGATATTGTAATGGAGATGCTCATGAAATTGCCGGCCGGGGTGGCCCAGCGTTTCTAGACGCTACAGTCTGGAACCGCGCGACCGCTAGGGTCGCAGGTTCGAATCCTGCCTCGGGCATGGATGTGTGTGATGTCCTTAGGTTAGTTAGGTTTAATTCGTTCTAAATTCTAGGGGACTGATGACCTCAGAAGTTAAGTCCCATAGTGCTCAGAGCCATTTGAACCATTTTTTTGCTCATGAAATTTAAATGGAAATCTTTCGAGATGAAGCTGTTTTAACGAAACCTTATTGGGTAGATTTAGAGAATATTGTGTGATAGTTATATTGCAACTGACATGAGAATTACATACAAGAAATTAGAGTGCATACCGACCTGTTTCCCTAGATCAATACCCAAATCGAATGTAACAGTGCAGTAAACTGGTGCAATAGGCACGAAATATTCTCCACGGTGCACAGAAAAATGATTGTGGGCTGTATGTATATGAAGCTTAGATTTAAACGTGAGCCAAAGGAAAAAATATGCAGGATATAAATGTTGTTTATCCAGTATTTACTTTAAGTTCTCCAGAAAACAAGGGAGAAACTTAATTTGTATGACTAACCAACAGCTTATTTTCGGCTCTCTCTCTGATTTATAAACAACTAAAGGTACTTGATGTATGTCCCGGGCAGACAAATTTGTGTACCAGGCCCGTAGCAAAAACAGAAACCTTCCCTTACGCGGACACTGCTCTTACATACTAAGCTAACCAGGTACGACTAATGGCCGGATGTGTAGCTGCAATCTGTTAGTACTATTCTCCTACGGTCCACATTCGTCAGAGGCTTCCCTTAAAGAACTGCTCCCTCAAAGAGAAAGACTAGTAGGGGTAGTGGCGTAACCACAGTATAAGTGCTCATAGTACCCCTTCCTTACAGTCACATTCGCAGTATAATTGGACACAAGTGTACTGAGACACTTTGCAGTATTCTCGTCTGCGGCGGGGACGGGGCGGGGGGGTTAATTTTGTACGACTATCATAACTCCACCCCCGCTTTCCTTGTCCAGTTTGCCAGTGGTACATGGAAAGAACGATTGTCATTAAACCTCCGTATGTGCACTAATTTCTCTGACTGTATCGACTTGGTAGTTTCGTGAGACGTATATGGGAGTATATAATATGTTGAGACTGGCCATCTCTAGGCGTTATCGACATTATTACTTTCTAGATGCTTGCTTACGGTTGGTTCACAGGCGATGTTTACTTTGCTACAGGCCTGTCATGAAACGTGCTGTTCTATCACTTTTTTTCTACTAGGTTGTTTACTATAACAACACACAAGAAGTTGTACGTAAGAGGATATAGTAAGAAAATCCTTACATGATGCATTTTAATTCCATTGACTGCACGCGCTCAAGCTCAGATGATGGCTGGTAATGCTTAAACTGTTCTATCAAAAAGGTTTGAAAAAATTTAAGGAAATTAATAGGAGTAGCTCTTGTTAACTCTCACGGCTCAGATTCCACCTTCAGAACATACAGAAAAGCTGTAAAACACTCAAACTGCAAAGTAAGTAATACGTTGCTCGATTCTTCTTCCAAAGCACGATTCAAGAATTTCAAAAGCAGACGTCTCCGTGATGCATAGTCCTCTCTTGTGTCAACTGCCATTGGAGCATCATTGTAACGCTCCCGTGAAGACTGAACGATCTCGTGACGAAACGCTCCGCTCTTCGTTGGGTCTTCTCTGTCTCCTGGTAAGGATTCCAAATTCGAGCAGTACTCAACAATCGGACAAGCTACTGTTTTTGTAAGCCACTTCTTTATTCGAGGAATTACGTTTCCTTAAAATTCTTTCAGTGAATCTCAGCTTGACATCATCTTTTCCTATAACTAGTTTTATATGGTCATTCCATTTTTGCCCGCTCCCGACAATTATTCGTAGATATTTTACGGTTATTTATCGGCCATAGTGTAATGGCTTGTTATGCAGGGGGTGCCTCACAGCTCCCAGGAATTTCAGAACGGACAAGAACTGCTGGTCATATAAATCTCTATTAACTACCTGTTTCGATCAACTGATTATCTGCAAGTTCCATAAAATGATTTGACACCACAGTGAGAACGTTGGCATGTCGGCTGTTGTAAATAATTGTATGAAATCTGAATATGATCACACGATCGGTTGCTAGTGAAGATTTACGTCATCTATAGATCTCGGCGATTCTGAAGTACACTGCCGGGAAAAAATACATCACACTAAAGAACTATGTTCAGTGACGCTAGGGTATAGCATATGCATACTGAGGGGTTGTAGTATTAGTGATTTATTAGCAATCAGATGGCGCTCAGATGGCCTGTCTGTGCGCCCTCTGTTTTGGCTATGGAGGCAGTAACTGTGCTGAATTTAGAGATGAACAATGTTTGCAACATTCATTCTAGGATACAACCATGCTCCACGGACGAGTTCGTACTCCTACTGAACAGTTTCAGCCAATTGAACGGGGCCTTATTGTGGGCCTGCGGGACGCTGGGTGTATGTATCGACACATTGCTGTACAAGGTGGGCCCAATGTATCGGTGATGTGTCACTGTTCTTAACAGTGGTCGTGGAATATTTTCGCACTTTAGGCGCGTTTATGGACGTCCGAGAAGGACAGGGGCACATCACGATCGACGCATAGTGCTACCAGCAGTGGTAGGCCGAACATCATCCAGGGCAAAATCCGGGTTCATGTTGCACCTGCAGTGTCATGGCTAACCACTGGGATTAAGATCACACGTCTCTGCCAAGTCTATCAATGACGTCACGACATTGCCCATCACGCCTACTCTAGTGTCTTGAAAGAGTTGACTGGAGGAAGTAATGGCACCCTGCTGACTTCAGTGATGAGAGTAGGTTCTGTCTATAAGTCAGTGATGGACGTACATGTGTATGGCTTAAACTTGGTGAGCTTCCTTTTCCCGAGTGCAATGACCCACGTCATACAGGTCCCATCTCAAGCCTCATGGTGTGGGAGGTCCGTCAGTTACAACTCGCAGTCACGTTTCATGTTACTGCAGGGCAAAGTAACCAGTGGCCGCTACGATGCCGAGTTCTTCGGCAGGAACGTGATGTGCTTTTTCAACAGGACAGTGCACATCACACAAGGCTGCTGTGCTGCCCTGGTCGGCAAAATCAGCAGATTTCTCGTCAATAGAACACATATGGGACATGATGGAGTGGAAACTTTCTCGTTCTCCAAGGACTGCAAGAGCCATTGCCGAATGCAATAAAAGGAGAAAGACGCCTGGGACAATCTGCCGCAGGATGCCGTTCGGTACCTCAATAATCGCATGCATACGAGAATACATACCTGCGTTGTCACAAGAGGTGGTACACATTGCGTATTGATGGGACTATTTGGGCTCCCGTAACTTGACTTGATTCAACTCCTACAATAGTGACTATCTGTCACCTCACTTGTCAATAAAATGACTTTGTCCTTGAGGGTGTTGCTGTTTTTCCCAGTAGTGTGCGACTTACTCAAGTAATTCATTTCGTAGCCTATTTGTGCGCAATTATTTACGTTGAGGGTCAACTGCCAATCCCTTGCACCAATGCCGCTCGAGGTAGCAGCGCGGTCTAGGGCGTCTTGTCACGATCCACGCGGCTCCTCCGTCGGAGGTACGAGTCCTCCCACGGGCATGGGTGTGTGTGTTGTCCTTAGCATAAGTTAGTTCAAGTCATACTAAGTAGTACGTGGGGGATAAAAGGGAAATAAGGAAAAGAGGGGAGGAACTTTGGTAGGAGTCTTGGGAGGTAGAAGAGGCTGGACGTAGAACTTTCCAGTTCATACCAGATGTGAGGGAGCGCTTGGATATGAAATATTTTGAGCCTACACGAGGACTGATCCACTTTCTCACTGGACATGGACCCTACCCGACATACTTATGTCGATTTGGGAAGAGGGCTACACCAGCGTGTGACTGTGGCGTGTCAGAGGGCACGCCCGACCATGTAGTTTACGAGTGCCCGCTCTTCAATGATGTTGCGACTACACATCGAGACAGACTTCCAAACCATGACACTTATCAACTACTTAGACGTGAGGACACTTTCCAAATGTTAAACACATTGGCCAATGAGATATCACGGAAAGTTTTAACAAAATACTTGAGGGACATAAACTAAATAACAAAGACAACCAACACTGATTGCGTCCAGAGCCCTATTCCCATACCGCCTGTGCGTGGACTGGCCGACTTTCCATCATAGTTGGAATCCGCCACGTGCAGGATTAGGGGGAGTGGGGGTCAATACTACCAATAAGGACATGCACCGAAAATGACGTAAGATAAGTTAGTTTGTAGGACTTAGTTTTAGGAAATTATGCTAGGGAACTGCAGCGAATCAACATCGGGGCCTGCCCAATGCCAGGGGCACGCTCTTCGGGTTTAGCTCGATGAGCAAGGCTATCAAAAGTAGGTTTATATCCATCACTGGCATACATGTGACGCTGCAGGCGATAGGAATTAGTTATAAGAAATAGATATAAGCCGTAGATATTAGAAATTAAATGCCCACCGTATGAAAAACTAGCTGTAGCTCACTTGAAAATTGTAACTAGCTGCAAATTAAGTATTAGCTGTCTAATTATTATGACCCACTAATGAGATAAGGAAGTGGGTTAATTATTATGGTTTTGTTAATAAAGAATTTTTTTTTTAAGTAGTGCGTAAGCTTAGGGACCGATAACCTCAGCAGTTTGGTCCCATAAGACCTTACCACAAATTTCCAAAATTTTTTTCCTTGCACCAGTGCAGATCCACTGCAGAGCTTCCTACATTTCGCTGCAGTCTGCTGGGGTTTCCGTCTTATTACAGACAATTGCATCGTTCGCCAACAGTGTCAAGCAGCTCCTGATGTTACTTACTGGGATGGCTTTTCAGTCCTCATCAATGCTAGTCCAGGAAATTACGCAAGAAAGATTTTGCGTGGCCTGTAGATAGGTACAGGCGTATGGAAGCTGTGATGCTGGACGTGGAAAGTGGCTGGGTAGCTCAGTAGGCAAGAGTGCAGCCCACGGAAGTCAAAGAGGCAAATAGGGAACGGTCAACATTGTCGTCATTAGAGTCGAAGTAGGAGATCGCTTAGGACATTACTGAGGACGTGTACCTTTAAAAAAAATAAAAATAAAATGAAGTATTAAGGCATCTGAATTTATCAGTTTAGGAAATCTATGGGAAATGCAAATCTGGATTCAAGCCCTCTCCTCTGGAACGCGAGTCCAGTGCCTTACGACAGTCAAAGATCCGAGTGCGCGTCCCCATGAAGTGTACTGCTGTTTCATTACTAAAGTGCACATTCCTGCAGCGTGAAATATTCACCGTTACTATCCGCTGTTAACCTATTTGTTTATGAGAAGTACGTTGCCTGAAGAACAATAGGCCGCTGTGAAGTAGTCTGACGTCGCAAGTAACAAAAGACGCTTAGTGAAGTAGGTGCAAGGTTCGTCAGTAGCGTGCGTTTTACGATGCAAGTGGAGGAAACGTCTCCTACAGTATTTAAACAGCGCTACGCTACTACAAAACGACGTGCGTAAAATAGAAGTTGAAATATGCAGCCGGAACAAAATTTTTCCGAAAGGACAAATTAACGACAGTCGTGTTTATTTACGCCGTATCCCGACTGTCGGACATTTACAACGGGGCCGTCCAATTAGTAATTTCGAGAAGCGCGGTGCCGCGCCCGTATGCAAATGCGGCCGGCAGCCGTTTACTGCCTTCCGCTGCCGTCGCGAGCTTTAAGGCGCACCCCTGACTCCTTTCCGCCCCCCTGCCGCGGCCACTTCTTCCACAATTTGATACAATCGCGCCGAATCCAGAACGAGCGCGCGCCCGTCCAGATGCGGGAAGTGATGACTCACACTAATTGTACAGAATGGAGATGCCAGCACCTGATTAATCCTCTTTCTAATCCACGGAGCGTATAACGACCCCGCCGCCTCCCCGGCGTAATGTTATTTATTTTTTTTTTTTTTTATCCCCGACCGGACGGTTCCGGCGACGGCGGAGGCAAAGACGGCGGCGGCAGCGGGGCGGAGGTGAGGCGAGACACAATGTGCGCGCGGAAGGGAGGCTCCTAGCGCGTAGGCAACCCGCGGCGCGCGTCGCGGCAATGGCCGGCTGGGTTTTAGTGTTATGTGATGTTCGCCCCGGCCGCCTTACGAGCCACGGAACTCCACTCCATCCACTTCCTGACTACCGGGACCTGTTGCTGCAGCTGCGCAAGATGTGCTGTTCTCGCCTGTCTTTCTCCTCATTGCCATCCTTCTCTGCTAGATGTGTACCAGTATCCTTTTTCCTTTGTTAGGGTGCCGTGCCTCAATCGGTAAAAAGGGAACCCTTGCAAGGTCATTTTGTTGTCCGTCCGTCTATCTTCCTGTCCCGCTAGTAAAACACCTTTTATCAGGTGCAGGTGGAGGAGTCAAATTGTAATTTACTCTTATTTCACATACCAAGATCTACAGTCCCTTGGCAGTGTGACAAATTTAAGCTTTTATATAAATGAAATCAGAAGATATGGGCCATTTATTGACATATTTCGATGCTGGCAAATTCACTCATCTAAACCTATAGGATACTTCCCGTTGACCTACAATCCTGATATCTGACAAGAAGCATTGTTTCACAACACTAGTAAAGGAAAAAAAACGGAAATTGGTAATTTATGAATACATCACATAAAAAATTATTTTTTTTTTTTGCTATTTTTTCATCTGTTCGTCTGTCATTTTTGTCAGGAACGGGCAAAGGTATCAAATTGTAATTTATGAAAAATACTAAGGTTTACGGCCTCTGAGCGGTGTAAATAACATAAACTTCTAAGTGAATGCAATAAAAAGATACGAGCATATTGTTGTTGTTGTGGTCTTCAGTCCAGAGACTGGTTTGATGCAGATCTCAATGCTACTCTATCCTGTGCAAGCTTCTTCATCTCCCAGTACCTATTGCAACCTACATCCTTCTGAATCTGCTTTTTGTATTCATCTCTTGGTCTCCCTCTACGATGTTTACCCTCCACACTGCCCTCCAATGCTAAATTTGTGATCCCTTGATGCCTCAGAACATGTCCTACCAACCGGTCCCTTCTTCTTGTCAAGTTGTGTCACAAACTCCTCTTCTCCCCAATTCTATTCAATACCTCCTCATTAGTTATGTGATCTACCCATCTAATCTTCAGCATTATTCTGTAGCACCACCTTTCGAAAGCTTCTATTCTCTTCCTGTCTAAAGTATTTATCGTCCATGTTTCACTTCCATACATGGCTACACTCCATACAAATACTTTCAGAAACGACTTCCTGACACTTAAATCTATACACGATGTTAATAAGTTTCTCTTCTTGAGAAATGCTTTCCTTGCCATTGCCAATCCACATTTTATATCCTCTCTACTTCGTCCATCATCAGTTATTTTCCTCCTCAAATAGCAAAACTCATTTACTACTTTAAGCATATCATTTCCTAATCTAATTCCCGCAGCATCACCCGATTTAATTCTACTACCTTCCATTATCCTCGTTTTGCTTTTGTTGATGTTCATCTTATATCCTCCTTTCAAGACACTGTCCATTCCTGTCAGCTGCTCTTCCAGGTCCTTTGCTGTCTCTGACAGAATTACAATCTCACATGTATTTAAAAAACTCGAAAACTCACCCATCAAAACCTACAGATGAACTATAGATATAAATGGCGATCCTGGTGGTCGAATTTTAAAGCGTGTGCCCGGAGACCGAGAAGTCGCAGTATCGAATCTCGGTTGTACTACTGATTTTTTCAGTGCTCCTTTTAGCCTAGACTTCACCTCTCAGCGATGTGACGAGTCACCAGAAACGATACGTGGTTCTGATTCCACGCTAAACTGTAGGATACCTAGACTAGTTCAGAGGGATGCAGTGTGTCGAAGTGGCGTCTAATAGAAATACCTACACAGGCCACTGAGCCCCACGAAATTATTGTCTTTTGTTGTTATTATTGTTACCTATAAACATAATTACGCGATTTCTATTTCAACTTGTAGATTTCGGTTTTTTACATACACATGTTTATATGTAGGAGGAGATCTTCAAATCATTAGGCCAGACGGCACTTTGGGAAGCAGATGACAATGAGTAGGGCATGCAAGAAAAGATGCACGACGCAATATGAGTGCTAATTGCAAGGCAGTTTCCTGCCCAGTACAGTTTCATTATGAAGCATTGGCTGAAATGATGGATGTTAGTTCAGTCGGATTTACACAATTGCGTAACCTATGTATAGTGAGAAGCATATGCGAATTTCACTGGCAGAATTCAACATACATGCTTTTCTTGCCACAAACGGCTTAAACCTCAAGGCACACAAACGGTCGCTTGGGGTGCCAAAGCTGAGTGGGGAATCAAAATGTAAAAATCTGTGTACGGGGCGTATCATAATTAGTGGCGAAGACTGGCACGGTTGCAAGTATACGACGGAAACGCAGGAGTGGGGTACCACATAATATGTACGAGGGGCATTCAATAAATAACGCGACATTTTTTTCTGAATATGGGTTGGTTTCATTCAGGATTGCAATACACGACATTCTCCACACTTTTAGCTGCAAAACCTATTTTTCAACATAATCTCCGTTCAGTGCATCGGCCTTCCGCCACTTTATTGGGATGGCCTGTATACCCGCATGGTATCACTCAAATGGTCGATATTGGAGTCTACGTCTTGCTCCATCAATAACCTCCACATCATCCACATTCTGCTTCTCACGGAGTACGTCCTTCACTGGGACAAAGAGACGGAAATTGGAAGGTGCGATATCGGGACTGTAGGGTGGATGAGGAAGAACCACCGAACGAAGATTTGTGAGCTTCTCTCGGGTGCGCAGACTTGTGTGAGGCCTTGCATTGTCGTGGATAAAGAGAAGCGCATTTGCATTTTTGTGGCGACTAACATACTGGAATCGCTTCTTCAATTTCCTGAGGACAGGACAGTACACTTCAGAGTTGATTGTCGTACCATGAGAGAAGACATCAAACAGAAAAGCCCCTTCAGAGTCCCGGAAGACAGTCGCCATGACTTCACTGGCTGAGAGTGCGGCTTGGAACTTTTAATTCGGTGGAGAAGTGGAGTGGCATCAATCCATGAATTTCCGTTTTGTTTCCGATTTGAAGGATGAACTCACGTTTCATCGCCTGTGTGATGTTCAACTAAAATTGTCATGATCAGTTTCGTAACACGGAAGCAGTTCTTTACAGATTTTTTAAAGGTGGAGCCCCTCCACGCCCACACCGGCATGATGGCCAACTCAATAGGTCTACTCCCATCTCTGCATAAGGGTTAGTTTTCACTAAAGTGAGGTGTCGCAGGATGTGGATTCTGCGATGTTTGCGTACGTCTGGTTAAGGTTAACCAATAATACGCGCTCTTCTGGAGATAGATTGGATCGAAGTCGAAAGAAGGGTAGCGGTTTGAAGGGCAGAGGAAAAAAAGTGCCAAGGCAAGAGCCAATGGAAAAAAAACCTCTGCGATAGTTAGGTCGGGTGGTAAGAGTAATAGCGGATGTCTTGCTGCCTGCGACAGGTCGTGCAAGGGTAGGCTTTGTTAGTAGTGGGTATCATGCATGCCGATATCTTTGACGTTGTGCGGTGGTGTTGCTGGGGGGCTGCCGCTGGGTGCCGGTGTAGAGCTCTCGTTCAGCGTCAGCAACCTGCAACAGTTAGGTTTATTATCGTTTTGTGTCCGATAGGTCATATATCGGATGCACAGTGTAGGGTGATGTTGGCGAATTGTCTGTGCGTCATTGGGCGAGCTCGTCGGTGTCCCTGCTGTGGCCTGTTGGTCGGCTCTAATAGCAGCTGGTAATTACCAGTCTGTGTTGCTGATATGCAGGGGCTTGCCGACGTTTGTCGCTTGTTAGTGTATATTAGTTTACAATAGGTGGCTATGCCCTAGCTAGTAGTGTCTTTGGCCGCTTGTGCTTCCACCTATGGCTGTGATCGTAGTTTCCCAGAGTGAGGATGCAAGGATTGTCCGAGTGTCTCGAGTTCCTGTATAGTTGTGTGGCGTGTTTTTTGACTCCTTCCTTGATAGTTTCAAGGCGGTATTCTTGGTGAAGATCCACGGTGAGTGTGTAGCGTGGAGCGTTGCTAATGATTCGTAGCATTTTGTTCTGTATGATCTGCAGGCGGTGCAGTCGTGTAGGAGCTGCATATCCCCAGACGGGAGGTTTTAATCAGTGTCGTGTATATGGACCTCTACATCCTCCTATTCAGTGTGCTTTCCCTGTTGAGCATTGGGTAGAGCTGTTTGAGAATCGCGTGCGCTCTGGTGGGACGTACTCGATGTGGTCCCCCCATGTGAGTTTCCGGTCCAGCCAGACACCTAGGTATCTGACTTTCTCTCGGAAACGTTGTGGGCGTGCATGCAGTGTCATCGGTCTACCGTGTTGATGTTTGCGCAGTAGTTTCGGTCTACGTGCAAACAGAAGTGCTTCGCACTTGACGACGTTTACTTTAATACGCCATACCCTTTCTTTACAGATAGTCCTTCATTGCTCTTTATAGTCTTCAGTTAGGCGGCGAGAAACCCAGCGGGAACACATCTTTGACTACCCCGACTGATGATCGAGGGTGTCAGCACTACCAGCAGAGACGTTCAGTTGAACAGCGAGGTGTCTGATGTGATCTGTCGATCACCTCTAATGAGAGTGTCCGCACGTTCCAACACTGCAGGAGTCACAGCTGTGTGCGGCCAGCTGGAACGCTGGAGATCGGACAGATTTGCGGGGCCTGGTTGCGATGATGACAGACACCTCGCCCGACAACTCGTCGCTTTTCTGCTCACTGGCAGGTCTCCGTAGATATTCTGCAAACGCTCTGGCTTTCTCCCAAAAGATGACAGCGCTCTGCATGGAACGCACCTTCGTTACAGACGTCACTTTGAAGGCTGCGTATAGCTTCGCCACCTATCGGAAATTCATGAAACTATAGGGGCCGAAGCGGGACGATTCAACTGTGTACCACAACAAATTCCCATTTTTTCACCCGACATTGGCCAAGAAAAGAAGTGTTGCATTACTTATTGAACGACTTTCGTAGGTTGTTCAAATAACTTACGGCTGCTTCGCCGGGTGATGTCGTCGAGAAGCGCCGATATTTCGATAGGTGACCACCCGGTCATTTTCAGACTCTGCGAATTTGTAAGCTGAGTTAATCCATCTTGAGGTCACCTTTTGTCAAAATGGATATAGTTAAAGACTGATCAGACATGCGTTACGATATCGACCAACCGTGCACCCGGTGAGTGATGATGATACCGACTTGGCACCGAGGTCTGGTGCCTTCATCCCTTGTGCAGGGCCGGCCGAAGTGGCCGTGCGGTTAAAGGCGCTGCAGTCTGGAACCGCAAGACCGCTACGGTCGCAGGTTCGAATCCTGCCTTGGGCATGGATGTTTGTGATGTCCTTAGGTTAGTTAGGTTTAACTAGTTCTAAGTTCTAGGGGACTAATGACCTCAGCAGTTGAGTCCCATAGTGCTCAGAGCCATTTGATCCATTTGAACCTTGTGCAGGGAGCGTTTGCAACAAGGTTGGTCGTATTTTGTGGAAATATTATGTGAAACGTGTTTTTCAATATCCATCTGAAGCGGGACTATTCAACTACGTACCGCAACAAATTCCCGTTTTTTCACCCGACAGTGGCCGAGAAAAAAAGTGCTGCATTGCTTATTGAACGACTCTCGCAGGTTGTCCAAATAACTTACGACTGCTTCGCTGGGCGATGTCGTCGAGAAGCGCCGATATTTCGACAAGTGAACACCCTGTCATTTCAGACTCTGAGAGTTTGCAAGCTGAGTTAACCCATCTTGAGGTCATCTTATGTCAGAATGGATATAGTGAAAGACAGAACAGACATGCGTTACAATATCGACCAACCATGCAGCGGGTGAGTGATGATAATAACGACTTGGAACCGAGGTCTACGGCCTTCATCCCCTGTGCAGGGAGCGTTTGCAGCAAGGTTGGTCGTATTTTGTGGAAATATTATTTGAAATGTGGACGGTAAATAGTTTAGACAAAAAGAGACTAGATGCTTTCGAAATATGGTGCCACAGAAGAATGCTGAAGATTAGATGGGTAGATCACATAACTAATGAGGAGGTATTGAATAGAATTGGGGAGAAGAGAAATTTGTGGCACAACTTGACTAGAAGAAGGATTCGGTTGGTAGGACTTATTTTGAGGCATCAAGGGATCACCAATTTAGTATTGGAGGGCTGCGCGGAGGGTAAAAATCGTAGAGGGAGACCAAGAGATGAATACACTAAACAGATTCAGAAGCATGTAGATTGCAGTAGGTGCAGGGAGATGAAGAAGCTTGCACAGGATAGAGTAGCATGGAGAGCTGCATCAAACCAGTCTCTGAGTTGAAGACCACAACAGCAACATGTGTTTTTCAATGTCCATCTGAAACTAGCGTCTTTTTAGGTGCCGTTAAGGTTGATCTTGGTTTGTGTAAGGAAGGTGTCTATCATATTCCTTGCAGTTGTGGCGTGTCACATATCGGCCAGACTGCCAGGACCGTGGAGGACCGGAGTAGTGAGCATAAGATCACACACGCTTACAACAGCCGAGCAAATCGGCTATTGCAAAACAGGGTTTTGGCACTAGTTATCCTGTGGAACAATACAATACGAAGATTCCAGTATGCATTTCCAGCTATTGAGATAGTATTGTTAAGGGAGCTGTTGAAATTAAATAAGCAAGTAACCTTGTAAATAGAGATGGAGGATTTTGCTTAAATTCTGCCTAGACTCCTGTCCTCTTCCTTGTCAAAAAAACAGTGGGACAGAGGTTAATGCTACCTCACCCTTTCTTTAGTAATTTTCACAATCGATAACTTCTGGCTCCTGCCATCTTTGGTTGTGTGGTGGCGCTCGTGTTTACAGTGCGTGTGTGCGTGTGCGGGCGTGCGTGCGTCCGTTTGTGTGTGTGTGTGTGTGTGTGTGTGTGTGTGTGAGTGTGAGTGTGTGTTACCTTTCCGGAATTCCTTCTGCAACCGTGCACAGGGTATGTGATGATAATACCGACTTTTTAAATTCCCTTGGACAAAGCTAACCTGCTGTGTGTGTGTGTGTGTGTGTGTGTGTGTGTGTTATCTTTCCGGAATTCCTTCTGCAACCGTGCACAGGGTAAGTCATGATAATACTGACTTTTTAAATTCCCTCGGACAACGCTAACCTGCTAGAGTTTTGTCTTGAAAATAATGGTTTGGTCACCTGTCGAAATATCGACAGGTTTCGACGACCTCACCGGTTTAATTCCACTAAGTTATTGTATACACCAGGAGAAACTTGGGTCGCAGAATACGTAGTTTGTGTGGAAAAATGTTGCCAAACTGACCCTGCTTCTTCCACGTGCAAATTACAACCTAATCTCTCGACCACCTCATGCGCTGCTGCACGAAGTTGTCAACGCTTACCACTAATAACCATTTTCTTCCACCTGACAATGGTTAACAAAAGAAACACGTAGTGGATGAAATAAAACTTTGTGATTGAAGCAAAAAATATATATTTCTTTCACTGCAGCTCTTTGTTCATATGTAACTTCTTACAAATAACAGATGCAGCTGAACAGGTGATCCCATTTCCCTAGACTTCCGATTTGCATTCGACATTGCAGCATGTCGGCTACAACTAATGAAAATACGATCGTAAGGAGAATTTTCGCAGATATGGGAATGGCTCTTGGAACATTTAACTAACAGAATTCAGTAGATTACACGGGACGGCGAGTGTTCCATCGGTTGTTGCTCAATGAAGAGTAATAGAACCTTTAATGATTTCAATATGTAGATAAACGTTTTCTTCGATAGGATCGGCAACACTATAAGATTGTTCGCTGACGATGCTGCTGGGTACAGGAAACTGTCGTCGTTGGACAATCGTAAGGAATTGCAGAAAATTTCTACACGGTGTATTGGGTGGCAGCTCTCTTTAAACGTTGGTAAACGAAAGGTAACGCCTATAACAAACAGAAAGAAGACGATAGTACTGGTTACAAGTTTAGCGAATATCTTGAGCGATATATTATGGTTACCTGCAATCAGAATCAGATAAGGAAAATGGAAGATTTATATGTGTCGAAGGGATACAGGTAAAGCTCAATGTATTTATAAAGGCATTCCGTACAAGTCGCTAGTGTGACCAATTTCAGAATATAGTTTCACTGTTTGGAACATTTTCAAGTAGGCATGATAACAGTCATCGAACGAATTCACAGAAGCGTTGCTAAGATCGTAACAAGTCAGTATAATCCATAAGAAAGAGTAACATAAATGTTTGAGGAATTTGAAGGTGGTAGTATTAGCAGAGAGTCTATGTAGTTCTCGTGAAACACTGTTGAGTGAATTTAGAGAATCTGATTCGGAGGAGAGGCAGCAGTCATGAGAACAAGACAAAAGTGGTAATGACACGTACACAGGCATACAGACAGTATCTTTTACCCTCAATACAGGAATGAAGGAGCGATGAACATCCGTGATACTAGTCGTTTACCGTTTCTCACAGATAAAAAATTCATTGTACTGAAACATCATATTTATGATATGCCTTACGGTCGGCATGCACACAGAGCACGTTCGAAAGACCTATGAAGACTCTCGTCCAGGTAGAGTCTAAAGCTGTGTAAATGTGGAAACGTAAGGCTCAAAATCGCAACATTTGCAATACGAGTACCGAGAGAAAAATTTTTGACATGACAGTATTCGCGACAGAGGATATCATGAACGTCGCACGTGGCACGTGAGGTCCAGTAGGTAATTCTTACCCCCCCCCCCCCCCCCCCCCAGCTGTTTTTAATATCGTAGTACGAAATGATGTCAATATTATTAACGGTTTCATTAGCACATTTAGAATAATGTGGTGCATAAACAATAAATTGTCTTGAGTTTGCCATCTCGACTTCTAAGAAATAAATATCGTAGTATTTAATTGTCCTCAAAGTTTGAATTCTACGAAAAATAGCTTTGAGAAAACTAGTATTTCATGATTTGCATGAGTCGAACAGCACAAATTCTTATCCGGTGTTCGTTCCTTTCTAGGGCCTCCTATAGCGCCAAATTCTTTTTTGAGCATAATTCGTAATGGCATTTTACAGCTATTGCGTATCCAGGCAATATCTGCAACTATTTAAACCATCTTTTGTTCTCCGATAATGCACTATATCCTAACGTGTTAAATTGTTGAATTGTACAGTCTGAGTCGAAGTATTGTGTCTTTAACATTATTTTTTTTACGTTCGTTTAGCTATGGGGAACTTCAAAAAGTTATTATTATGACAAGCCAAGTAACTTCTATTGAATAGCCGCGCGGTGTAGTCGTGCGGTCTAGAGCGTCTTGTCACGGTTCGGGCGGCTCCCCACGTCGGAGGTTCGATTCCTCCCTCGGGCATGGGTGTGTGTGTTGTCCTTAGCGTTAAGTTAGTTTAAGTTGGATTAAGTAGTGCGTAAGCCTAGGGACCGGTGACCTCAACAGTTTGGTCCAATAGTCCTTACCACAAATTTACATTTCTGTTGAATGCTTCATTACACTTCCGAGTGACACAGATGCATGACACTGTTTTTCAATATAGTCGCCAGCTGTCTCTTAACAACGGTCGAAATGTTCTACCACTCGTTTTGTTCCTCGGCGATAGAAATCCGCCCTTCGGTCGCGGAGACATTCGAGAACCGTTGCTTGAACGTCATCATCGCTGGAACATCTCTTCCCCGCTCCCCCAGATGTTCTTTGAGCTTACCAAAGAGATGGAAGTTGCATGGGGCAAGATCTGGACTTCCCGAGCAGCATCACTCACATCTGTTGGCCCTTGTTAAATTGTTGGCACCTATGGCTGGACAATTCATTTGGTCCACATACCGTAAGTATTTCACTGTGAAATCTATGTGTTGTTTAGACATCTTCCCCACGAGAATCGTACTGTCGTGCGCACGTCAGTTTTGGAGTACGTATCGAGGTGCCCTGCCATTTCACTCGCACATTTTGACCCCCCGTACCGAAGCAGAACTGTGCCTGCAGGAAGCCTCGACCATGTACTCTGTTCTGACAACACGCCATTCTTATTGCACAACGGTTATAGCGTGGAAAGACGTGTATATAAGAACTAGAAAACTACAGATATTTTGAAGCACTATATATATGTGTCTGTGCGAGCCATATATAAAAGTAACATAACTGTAACTTAAAATACTTCATTGCCTTATAATCTTATCTAATGCCTCGGCACTTCCGTAAAAATTCCTTTGCCTCCACTTCGGCGAGATTAATCCAAAAATCGTATATAGTTACAGTCTTTTACAAAATAAAATCCTCATACCACTGCCTATCGTAGACCTTATGCGTAGTCAATGAAACAGCAACGTTGCATGTATCGAGATATTGTGTCCTATCTTCGGTTGCCTATGGTCATGTTTTGGGCGTTTTTCTGGACACTTTTTGCATAAAGTCAGGATAATAAACAATTGTGCCTCTTGTTACAAAATGCAACTCGGTCAGTCACGATAATTCTGTGATGACAGTAAGCAAAGGTCATTTGCTTGAACTCTGAATGATTTCGTCGTAACTGTTATGACCGTGGGGAAACTGTACGTTTCCATGCGATGGACTGTGATTTCAAAGTAGCTTCGAAGTTCCTCATTAGTGTCCCATATGTAGCTACAGTACGTCACCTTCGACGTCGATTCGTTTTTACACCAAGGTGCGAAGCCCAGCCGCTTCAACTTTGGTCCAAGATCAAGTTCTAATGGATATGATGAGCAAAACTAAGCAATTTCACTCATTTTCATTTGATGTTTCTCCACTACATATCCTAGAAATTATTTCGTTACCTTTAATATGTTTACCACGAATTAATTTATTAATAACGTGCTCTCACTTCTTGATCTTCCCCTTGGATTTATGGAATGATTAATATATCTGAACATGCCAATCGTTGAACGATGTCTGCATTCTGTATCTGTTTATGTAACTATTTCAAGTCCACGAGGATCTCTACAGTACTGGATGGTTGTTCAGGGAACCAAACTGGATCTGATCTTCAACACTTCAGCAGCAGTCAAGGCTGAGTCATAGCCTGCTGGACAGTTTTGATCTGTCAGAGCGTTTCGTTGCTTCCAAATAACCCCAAATAAAACATAGTCTTAGGCAGCGGCGTCCTTTTATGAAATACATTCTAGCGGCGTAACTGTCACTTTTCACTCGTTATTTTCAAGGGTCTGTCCATGTTGTATGTTGGAAGTACTACTAACTGCCTTTCTTTTAAAGTCTCTGGGTTTTACAGTCGCAGCTAGTGTGAATTATTATCTGGTGCCTCACTGGTTCCGTCTTAGCTCGTTGTCAGACATGATTCTAGACAATTTTTGGCTGCAGACTTACTGTACACGGTCCCCTCACGTCATTGTGACCAACATATACGATCGACGTAAACGTGCAACAACCATTAAAAGACGGCAAGTTGCAGCACTAACAGTGGAGGGTGTAGGCTATACAGCGTGTCGGAGGACGCAGAAAACAGTGCAGTCATCATTATAATGTGGAAACGGAGCCATTTATCTGACGTCCAAAAGAGCATAATCACTGGCCAATGGTGGAAGCATTTCCGAAAGGCTGGTAGTGTACAGGCGTGGTTAAAGTATAGTGCGCATGGCAAAATGGCGCTATCCAAAAACAACGTCAAGGCAACTGTGCATCACGTACAATAGATGTCAAGGATGAGCGACTGCTGAGGAGATGTGTGCTAGCGAAAAGATGTGCAAATGTTGAGCAAATGACCGCCAAGATGAACCAAGGGTTACTCACAGAGTGCCCTCAACGACTGCTCAGCGAAAGTTGTGGTGTATAAACCTCCGCAGCAGGCGCCTGGCTCATGAACCAATGTTGACTTGTTCATCGGTGATGAAGGTTGGTTTTTGCAGGCCAATACAGCGACTGGAGTTCACTGAGTGGCTACAGGTGGTCTTTTCAAACGAATCACGCTTTATGCTCCTTCTGACAAATGGCCGTTGGCATGCGTGTGTCCGGAACATTCGCCGGAAAGGTCTATATCGGAGGAAGACGCGTTATGTTCTGGGAAACACATTCGTGCCACTCCCTGGGTGATAGCGTCATTGTACACTACTGGCCATTAAAATTGCTACTCCACGAAGATGACGTGCTACAGACGCGAAATTTAACCGACAGGAAGAAGGTGCTGTGATATGCAAATGATTAGCTTTTCAGAGCATTCACACAAGGTTGGCGCCGGTGGCGACGCATACAACGTGCTGACATGAAGAAAGTTTCCAACCGATCATACACAAACAGCAGTTGACCGGCGTTGCCTGGTGAAACGTTGTTGTGTTGCCTCGTGCAAGGAGGAGAAATGCGTACCATCACGTTTCTGACTTTGATAAAGGTCGGATTGTAGCCTAGCGCGATTGCGGTTTATCGTATCGCGACATCGCTGCTCGCGTTGGTCGAGATCCAATGACTGTTAACAGGATATGGAATCGGTGAGTTCAGGAGGGTAATACGGAACGCCGTGCTGGACACCAAGGGCCTCGTATCACTAGCAGTCGGGATTACAGGCATCTTATCCGCACGGCTGTAACGGGTCGTGCAGCCACGTCTCGATCCCTGAGTCAACATATGGGGACGTTTGCAAGACAACAACCATCTGCACGAACAGTTCGACGACTTCTGCAGCAACATGGACTATCAGCTCGGAGACCAAGGCTGCGGTTACCCTTGACGCTGCATCACAGACTGGAGAGCCTGCGATGCTGTACTCAACGACGAACCTGGGTGCACGAATGGCAAAACGTTATTTTTTCGGATGAATCCAGGTTCTGGTCGCAACCGCCTTTGGCGACATCGCGGTGAACGCACATTGGAAGCGTGTATTCGTCATCGCCATACTGGCGTATCACCCGGCGTGACGGTATGGGGTGCCATTGGTTACACGTCTCGGTCACCTCTTGTTCGCATTGACGGCACTTTGAACAGTGGATGTTCCATTTAAGATGTGTTACGACCCGTAGCTCTACCCTTCATTCGATCCCTGCGAAACACTACATTTCAGCAGGATAATGCACGACCGCATGTTGCAGGTCCTGTACGGGCCTTTCTGGATACAGAAAATGTTCGACTGCTGCCCTGGTCAGCACATCCTCCAGATCTCTCACCAACTGAAAACGTCTGGTCAATGGTGGCCGAGCAACTGGCTCGTCACAATACGCCAGTTACTACTCTTGATGAACTGTGGTATCGTGTTGAAGCTGCATGGGCAGCTCTGTTTGACTCAATGCCCAGGCTGGGTACTGATTTTTCAGGATCTATGGACCCAAATTGCGTGAAAAAGTAATCACATGCCAGTTCTAGCATAATATATTTGTCCAATGAATACCCGTTTATCATCTGCATTTCTTCTTGGTGTAGCAATTTTAATGGCCAGTAGTGTAGAAGGCACAGTGGAACAGTTCAAGTAAACATCTATCCTCCGGGATCATGTCAACCCCTACAGGCTGTCTGCTTTTTCCTCGCCACGATGCCATCTACCAGCACGACACCTCGCAGTGTACGCACGTAGCTCAAAGAACACGAGCTTGAGTTTATCATACTCCTCTAGCCACGAAACTACCCGGATTTAAAGCCAATCTGTGGGACCACCTCGATCGGGCTGTACGTGCCATAAATCCTCTACCGAGAAACTTAGCGCAGCGGAACACGATACTGAGTTGGCATGGCTCCACATCGCTGACGGGATCTTCCAGAACCTTGTTGACTCTCTTCCCACTGCAAGTCGTAAAGGTACAAAGTTTCCTTTACGTATGTTGATTTTATATCCATGTTGTGTAGCTTCAAATAAATCAACAAGCTGAAGTAGTTGAGAATGAGAGAGTTTCTTGTTAAGGAGATAATTATCTTTATTTCGTTTTTAGATTGGTTTCATTTTCGTAGCCTGCTGTTGTCTTATTCTCGTTTGAGGTATTTCTTGCGAGCTATGTGCAGCGCCGAGAGCAGTCGGGCTGTCCGTGACGTCATCGCAAGTAGCAGCAAAGAGACACCAGGCCGTGCGCAGCTCTCAGGGAATACCTAAGACCGGAATGTGGAGCTGACAAGAGTGTAAACGGGGAAATTCTGTTGTTTCTGGTGTGAGAACGAGATTGTCAGTTCTGTTTGTCTCTATGCGTCTATGTTTATGAAGAAATAATAAATTGTTAATCTTCATTTGAGGAATGGTGCTACTCGTTTAGTAGAGTAGTGTGATACAAAACAGAAAAAGGATTTTGTCGAGAGACAGTCAACGTGTGCTGCACTGAAGAAGCAAGATAGTCGAAGAACCTCGCAACAGACGGTTATTCGCGCTTCTGTCAGGTACTCACATAACGTGACTGGACCGTGTATAAAACACCAACAATGTTGTGAATTGACACTCAGCGTTTCGAGGATTCACTGTTTACATTCTTGTACCACCGCGACTCTAGACAATTTTGTGGGCTTAACTGTTTACATTGTTGTACCACCGCGACTCTAGAGAATTTTGTGGGCTTAAAACAACATGCTGATGATTGATTACAGCTCTCTTTTTCTGTCAGTAATTACGTTTTGACTATCTTCAAAGGAAGTCAACCTATAGCTACATTTATAGTGTGGAAATTAATTTGAAGTGCAAGACAGAGGGTAGTTCCCGTTTCACCACTTTGTAGGGTTTCTGATTGCATTTCCATATGAATGATGGTAAGAACGACTGCTTACATGCGTCTGCGTACGCTGTAATTAGTCAAATCCTAGCTTCGCTATTTGTGCAGGAGCGATACGCGGAGGGATGTTGTACATTTTCAGGTCGGTCTCTTAATACTGGTTTTAGAAACTTTGTAGCGAGGTTTCCGCAGGATAGCTGGCAGCTGCCTAAAAACGACTGGCAGGTCAGAATCTCCGTGGTGCTCTCCCTCGGATCAAACGTGAGGCCTTTCGTGCTGTCTTTCTGTATATATGTTTAGTGTTCGCTGCTAACCATATACAGGGTGTTTCAAAAATGACCGGTATATTTGAAACGGCAATAAAAACTAAGCGAGCAGCGATAGAAATACACCGTTTGTTGCAATATGCTTGGGACAACAGTACATTTTCAGGCGGACAAACTTTCGAAATTACAGTACTTACAAGTTTCAACAACAGATGGCGCTGCAAGTGATGTGAAAGATATAGAAGACAACGCAGTCTGTGGGTGCGCCATTCTGTACGTCGTCTTTCTGCTGTAAGCGTGTGCTGCTCACAACGTGCAAGTGTGCTGTAGACAACATGGTTTATTCCTTAGAACAGAGGATTTTTCTGGTGTTGGAATTCCACCGCCTATAACACAGTGTTGTTGCAACAAGACGAGGTTTAATGTAACCAAAGGACCGAAAAGCGATACAATAAAGGATCTGTTTGAAAAATTTCAACGGACTGGGAACGTGACGGATGAACGTGCTGGAAAGGTAGGGCGACCGCGTATGGCAACCACAGAGGGCAACGCGCAGCTAGTGCAGCAGGTGATCCAACAGCGGCCTCGGGTTTCTGTTCGCCGTGTTGCAGCTGCGGTCCAAATGACGCCAACGTCCACGTATCGTCTCATGCGCCAGAGTTTACACCTCTATCCATACAAAATTCAAACGCGGCAACCCCTCAGTGCTGCCTCCATTGCTGCACGAGAGACATTCGCTAACGATATAGTGCACAGGATTGATGACGGCGATATGCATGTGTGCAGCATTTGGTTTACTGACGAAGCTTATTTTTACCTGGACGGCTTCGTCAATAAACAGAACTGGCGCATATGGGGAACCGAAAAGCCCCATGTTGCAGTCCCATCGTCCCTGCATCCTCAAAAAGTACTGGTCTGGGCCGCCATTTCTTCCAAAGGAATCATTAGCCCATTTTTCAGATCCGAAACGATTACCGCATCACGCTATCTGGACATTCTTCGTGAATTTGTGGAGGTACAAACTGCCTTAGACGACACTGCGAACACCTCGTGGTTTATGCAAGATGGTGCCCGGCCGCATCGCACGGCCGACGTCTTTAATTTCCTGAATGAATATTTCGATGATCGTGTGATTGCTTTGGGCTATCCGAAACATACAGGAGGCGGCGTGGATTGGCCTCCCTATTCGCCAGACATGAACCCCTGTGACTTCTTTCTGTGGGGACACTTGAAAGACCAGGTGTACCGCCAGAATCCAGAAACAATTGAACAGCTGAAGCAGTACATCTCATCTGCATGTGAAGCCATTCCGCCAGACACGTTGTCAAAGGTTTCGGGTAATTTCATTCAGAGACTACGCCATATTATTGCTACGCATGGTGGATATGTGGAAAATATCGTACTATAGAGTTTCCCAGACCGCAGCGCCATCTGTTGTTGAAAATTGTAACTACTGTAATTTCGAAAGTTTGTCTGCCTGAAAATATACTGTTGTCCCAAGCATATTGCAACAAACGGTGTATTTCTATCGCTGCTCGTTTAGTTTTTATTGCCGTTTCAAATATACCAGTCATTTTTGAAAAACCCTGTATATGTGGTATGGGTCCCACACAGCTGAGCAATACTCCAGGGTGGGTTGCGCGAGTTTTTTAAATCAGTTTCAACTGTAGACCTGTTGCATTTTGATATCCTTACCAGTAGATACACTCCTTTATTTCTACGAGTTGCCTGACGATACTGTTGTCATACGCCGGCTTTTTGCGTTTTTGGAGGACAAAATATTACATTTATAACTATTTAAAACAATATTTGAGCCACTATGATACCTTATCAAAATCTGGCTATATTTGTGCATCATTTTTTAAATAACTGCAGCATCTGCAAAAAAGTCTGAGGATTACTATTTTCTGCCAGTTTCTTAAGATATAAAAAAGGCTCCAGTACACTTCCCTGGAGCACACGTAAAGTTTTCTACATCTGCATCGAAATTAGCAATCTACTTCAACCCTACCACGACATCCTCAACCCGAATTTAATTTAATACCCCATATCTACATTTACATGACTACTATGCGGTTCACACTTAGGTGCCTGGCAGAAGGTTCTTCGAACCACCTTCACTCTGTTTCTCTACCGTTGCACTCTTTAACGAAATGTGGGAAGAATGAACACTTAAATCTTTCTGTACGAGTTCTTATTTTCCTTATTTTATTGTGGTGATCATTTCTTCCTGTGTACGCAGGCTGGCGACAGTAAAAATATTTTAGCATTCAGAGGAGAAAGTTGGTGGGTGAACTTTCGTGACAGGATCTCGCCGCAACGAAAAACACATCTTTTATTTAATGATTGTCAACCGAACTCGCTTGTCCGATCCGTGATACCCTTTCCCCTATTCGCGATAATACAAAAAGAGCTGCCCTTTTAGATTTTTTCGATGTCCTCCTTCAATTCGACCTGGAATTCGTTCCCATATAAGTTGTTCGTAACTGTAATTCCTAGGTATTTAGATGAATTTACATCCTGTAGATAAGACCGTACTTTTGTTAATAATCGTTGGTGTGGGAAAGAGTGAAATGCTTTTCGGAAGTCCAGAAATACTACGTAGGCTATTCAGAAAGTAAGGAACGATCGGTCGTTAAATGGAAACCACGGTGAAAATCAAAATTGTTTCATTTGCAAGAGTTAGCTACACCTTCCACCTACTTCTCTACGTAGTCGCCGCTCTGACTTAGACATCTGTCGTAGTGTTGTACAAACTTTCCAATATCCTCGCGATATAAGGGAACCTCCTGTGATTTCCGACAAAGTTCAGCGCTTGACTGCAGCTCGTTGCCTGTGCCAAAATGTTGTCTTCATAGCCAGCGGTTCATTTGAGCAGAGATGAAAATCAGAGGGAGTCGAGTCCGGGCTGTATGGTGGATGATCAAAAACTTCTATCGCGAAAACGCTGCATAAGCGCCCTCTTTGCCCCTGCAGTGTAGGCCGAGAACTGTCTTGATAAAGGAGGTGCATGACAGTTACGTTATGTGGGGTTGGATGAAATCAGGCGAAATCTCCAGGCAGGCACCCATACTTAACGGGAGACACTATTTTCTAGGCGTCTTTACGTGCTCACTTTGCGCTCAAAACTTTGAAGAATGACGTGACGCTATCCACGGGCATATCATAAAGACTTGTAAGCGTATTGTCATATCGCTGGCTTAGTTGTGGAGTATCTTTGCGGGCAGCCGCGTCTGTAGTGAGTCGAGAGCGGGACACGGTACTGTTATGTTGTGTAGTGTGAACCTCTTCATCTGAGAGACTTTTTTTAGTATTCAGTTTGAAGTGTTGCTACAAGTGCTGTTACAGTAAAGTGATGAAATATGGAAGTGATTCAGAAGAAAGTGCGTCAAGAAGTAATGTAAAAATAAGCAGTGCCGTCGATAACGTATTTATGTTTCCTCTCGTTGCGTGTCGCACAGCATCGATCATCCGCGCAGTGTTCGGTCTCCCAGAATGAACCAATGTTAGCATAAAAGAGTGCAGTCAAGTGCCAGTGTCTCGTAGCGAACGTGAGGACGTGCGTTCGATCATCGCGTTTCCGCATTATCAACAATCAGCCGCGCCGCGACGGTAACGCGCACGCTCGTACAAGTGAGAACTGAGAACTGAAAAATTAGCTTTACGAACAGTGTTATATCATTACTAGTGACAAGGAGGACTATTACCAGATATCTGTATGTGTGACGAGCGTAAGAACTTTCGTTCGATCATTCGGCTTCCGCATCATCAACAATCACCCGCGTAGTGTCGGTTACGCGTACGCGCGTCCGAATGATCTTTGGACTGTTAATCATCAAGATTGTTAGTTGGGATAACATTTACGATTTAGAGTGTAAACAGTGCAACCTGTGGTTTCCATATCGTCTCAGAATGTAGATGTTCATACCAGACATAGGACAGTGTTGTGTTTTAACGTTGAGTGGCTCCCCTAAACCCGCTTGCATAATTCGATAGATAATTTCAGTCAAGCCAACAGCAGTGTGGAGCAGAACAGTACGACCACCGCGGGATTACCAGGTACGTGGTGTGGACAGGGCGCACGGTCAAGAAGCGAGAAGTCAGTGTAAAGGTCCCCCAGCCCCATTTAAACTCCCGGGCGTGTTACAAACTGTCCAATGCATCTGTGCAGAGCTTCATCGGACTGTGGCGTTCATTTCGCGACCAGTCATTCCTTACTTCTGGAAAACCCTCGTTCTAGCTTGTCTTGATCCACGGTTTTCGCGATGCCGTGTTAGAAGAGCGCTGTTTTCGATTCTTGTTTTTCGGGAAGCGTTTGAATGAGGGCGTTAAGGCTCGTCAGGGATCATAATGTATAAACAAGGCGTGCAACGCCCGTCTTTAATTTGCGGAAGGGAAGCGTTTAAGTGCAGACACGCCGCCTGGCGGCCCGTTAATGGTATTTCATTAAGGCGGGGACAGCTTTAAGCAGCCGGGACGGGAGGTGCGCGGCACGGGCGGCCAGGTATGCCGAGCACGCGGCCGTAATTAAATTCCGCTGCCCCCGCCAGGGTATGAACCCGCAGCGCAGTCCGCGCCGCGCGCCGGATGGTCCGACAGCCAATGGAAGCCGCGGCAGAAGGCGGGCCCCCAGCGGCAGAGCCGCTTCCACTTGGCTGCCGCCATCTTGTTCCCCGAGTCGTTCCGACTGCACGACACACACTAAGACAAAAGAAAAGAGGACCACGCACCACGAAGTAATTGTCCGAATGGGACGTAAATCGGTAGCTGTGATGTGCATGTACAACAACCAAATGATTGCAGTTTCGAAAAAAAATGGATGATTTATGCGAGAGAAAGTGCTTCATAAATTGAGCACGTCAATAACGCTTTGTTCCACCTGTGGCTGTTATGCACGCAGTTATTCAGATTGATAGAGTACTGCAAAACGGTGGGAATTTGAGGAGATGGGACCTGGACAAACTGAAAGAACCAGAGGTTGTAGAGAGCTTCAGGGAGAGCATTACGGAAAGATTGACAAAACTGGGGGAAAGAAATACAGTAGATGAAGAATGGGTAGCTTTGAGAGATGAAATAGTGGAGGTAGCAGAGGATCAAGTAGGTAAAAAGACGAGGGCTAATAGAAATCCTTGAGTAACAGAAAAGGTATTGAATTTAATTGATGAAAGGAGAAAATACAAAAATGCAGTAAATGAAACAGACTAAAAAGAAATACAAACGTCTCAAAAATGAGATCGATAGGAAGTGCAAAATGGCAAAGCAGGGATGGCTAGAGGACAAATGTAAGGATGTAGAGGCGCATATCACTAGGGGTAAGATGGATACTGACTACAGGAAAATTAAAGAGACCTTTGGAGAAAAGAGAACCACTTGCATGAATATCAAGAGCTCAGATGGAAACCAGTTCTAAGCAAAGAAGGGAAAGCTGAAAGGTGGAAGGAGTATTTAGAGGGTCTATACAAGGGCGATGTTCTTGAGGACAATATTATACAACTTCCACTAGAATTACTGACAGCCTTGGACCTAACAAAACTCTACCATCTAGTGAGCAAGATGTATGGGACAGGCGAAATACCCTCAGACTTCAAGAAGAATATAATAATTCCAATACCAAAGAAAGCAGTTGTTGACAGATGTGAAAATTACCGAACTATCAGTTTAATAAGCCACGGCTGCAAAATACTAACACTAATTCTTTACAGACGAATGGAAAAACTGGTAGAAGGCGACCTCGGGGAAGATCAGTTTGGATTCCGTAAAAATGTTGGAACACAGGAGGCAATACTGACTCTACGACTTATCTTAGAAAATAGATTAAGGAAAGGTAAACCTAGATTTCTAGCATTTGTAGACTTAGAGAAAGCTTTTGACAATTTTGACTGGAGTACTTTCTTCCAAATTCTGAAGGTGACAGGGGTAAAATACAGGGAGCGAAAGGCTATTTACAATTTGTACAGAAACCAGATTGAAGTTATAAGAGTCGAGGGGTATGAAAGGGAAGCAGTGGTTGGGAAGGGAGTGAGGCAGGGTTGCAGCCTATCCCCGATGTTATTCAATTTGTATATTGAGCAAGCAGTAAAGGAAACAAAAGAAAAATTCGGAGTAGGAATTAAAATCCATGGAGAAGAAATAAAAACATTGAGGTTCGCCGATGACATTGTAATTCTCTCGGAGACCGCAAAGGACCTGGAAGAGCAGCTGAATGGAATGGGCAGTGTCTTGAAAAGAGGATATAAGATGAACATCAACAAAAGCAAAACGAGGATAATGGAATGTAGTCGAATTAGATCCTGGGACGCTGCGGGAATTAGATTAGGAAATGGGACGCTTAAAGTAGTAAATGAGTTTTGCTATTTGGGGAGCAAAATAGCTGATGATTGTCGAAGTAGAGACGATATAAAATGTAGACTGGCAATGGCAAGGAAAGCGTTTCTGAAGAAGAGAAATTTGTTAACATCGAGTATATAATTAAGTGTCAGGAAGTCGTTTCTGAAAGTATTTGTATGGAGTGTAGCCATGTATGAAAGTGAAACGTGAACGATAAATAGTTTAGACAAAAAGAGAATAGAAGCATTCGAAATGTGGTGCTACAGAAGAATGCTGAAAATTAGGTGGGTAGATCACATAACTAATGAGGAGGTACTGAATAGGATTGGGGAGAAGAGAAGTTTGTGGCACAACTTGACTAGAAGTAGGGATCGGTTGGTAGGGCCTATTGTGAGGCATCAAGGGATCACAAGTTTAGTATTGGAGGGCAGCGTGGAGGGTAAAAATCGTAGAGGGAGACCAAGAGATGAAAACACTAAGCAGATTCAGAAGGATGTAGGCTGCAGTAGGTACTGGGAAATGAAGAAGCTTGCACAGGATAGAGTAGCATGGGGAGCTGCATCAAACCAGTTTCTGGACTGAAGACCACAACAACAACAACAAAGTTCTTGGATATCCTCCTGAAGGATAGCGTTCCAAATTCGGCCAACTGATGAGTTAGATCGTGAAAATCCCGAGCTGTTTACGCTCCAAATGTTCTCAATTCGGAAGAGGTCCGGCGAACTTGCTAGTCAAGGTAGGGTTTCGCAAGCTAAAATGTAAGCCCAGGATGGATAGCTATGAAGGGCAACAAAACGGGGCGTAAAATATCGATGTACCGCTGTGTTGTAAGAGTGCCACGGATGGCAATCAAAGAAATCCTGCTATGGCACCCCACACCATCATCGTGGTTGTGACGGCGTATGGCGGGCGACAGTCAGGTTGTATCCCACCGCTGTCCAAGGCGTCTTCAGACACGTCTTCACTGGTCATAGGGGCTCAGTTCGAAGCGGGACTCACTACTGAAAGCGGGACTCACTACTGAACACAATACTACTCCAGTCAGTGAGATTCATGGCTGAAGTCGTGTGTGGAGCGTGATGGTCTGGGGGTGCCATTTTCATTCATAGCAGGACCCCCTTTGCTTGTCATCCGTGACACTCTTACAGCACAGCGGTACATGGACGATGTTCTACGACTCGTTTTGTTACCCTTAATGGCGACCCATCCGAGCTTGCGTTTCAGCAATAACGTCTCGCACCCGGGCGAGAGTTTCTACTGCCAATCGGACTACACTACTGTCCTCCAGTCAGCTACTCTGTTACCTAGCCCACTGAAGTGCCGCTCTGAGCAATGATCTTTGCGAGGTACCTGCCTCAAAATATCGCTCGAATGCAGTGCCCTTCTCAGTGTCTGCTCGGAAACTGTTTGAGACTGACTTGCTTTCTATAGGGTTTGAAACCTGTTGTCTTTGACAAAGCGGGGCACTCGTCTGTGATGCCTGGAGATCAGGATCTTTCAACGATCATTTTTCTTACGTCGTATTATGTCGCTGCGTCTGGTATATCAGTCCTTGTAGACACGTTGGACTGCCCGTGTTGCCATACTACAAGACGGCAAATACATTAGCGGTGTGGTGATAGGAACGCCCATACACGATAGCATCTTTCTCTTATTCTGATACTTCTAAACGTCGACTTACTAAACTGGTTCCTTACAGCAGACTGGCATATAGACACTAACTCACTGCCATGACATTAGTTGGCGGTGGAGAGTGACACCACCATCTGGTTCAAATCGTTAAAATGGCTCTAAGAACTATGGGACCTAACATCTGAGGTCATCAGTCTCCTAGACTTAGAACTACTTAAACCTAATTAACCTAAGGACATCACACACATCCATGCCCGAAGCAGGATTTTTACCTGCGACTGTAGCGGTCGCGCGGTTCCGGACTGAAGCGCCTAGAACCGCGACCATCTGGTACTAGTTCTAGAACACCTACGGTGCTCTGAAGAATCCTTTGTGCTATTTTAAACCTTTGAGTCCCAAAAACATCAAAAATGTAATTTTAAAGTTTTTCACGAAATTGACCTTTATCATTATAGTAAGCTACGAATATAAGGAGAAATTTGCGAAAAGTAAACAATTAATTTTTTTAAGGAGGCGGTTTCACTTTGGAAATACTGGGACATACATACCCATCATCTCATGAGATACATTTGAAAGCAATTCATCTCGAGACTTCCGTGAACTCATAATGCCTTAAAACAAAATACAGTCATAAATAACATGCAAAAATGGGCCTAAAATTCAGTGAACTTATATTGTTCGATACATACATCCCCAGTGGTTTCATTTCGAAACTACTCATAAAAGTAGTAGTACAGACTCAAATTCCCGTTACAATCAGTGAACCCGTGCGAAACATTTGCATTTTTATAGTTTTAAATAATGACAATAGCCGGCCGATGTGGCCGTGCGGTTAAAGGCGATGCAGTCTGGAACCGCAAGACCGCTGCGGTCGCAGGTTCGAATCCTGCCTCGGGCATGGATGTTTGTGATGTCCTTAGGTTAGTTAGGTTTAACTAGTTCTAAGTTCTAGGGGACTAATGACCTCAGAAGTTGAGTCCCATAGTGCTCAGAGCCATTTTTTTTAATGACAATATTTAGAATAAGTGTAGTCCTTAGGATAAGGGTAATAGTGGGAATGTTGAGAAAACATCTTTAAAAACGAACCGAACAACGTGAAATAATAATTATGAATTTACGATACATCCTTGTGTATGCATTTCCAAAATTCAGTTATAGTAAGCACGTTAGGGCGTAGTAGCAATAGGTAAATCGCAAATCAAGGCGACAGTGACAAATATGTTTGTAGTTTCGGGAAGTATATTCGTTTCGAAAAATCAGCTTGTACGACGTAGAGAGATAACGGCTCCTGCAGTTGTTACAGTTATTATCTATGACAATGCTGTATACAAATTATCCAGTTAATAAGTACTTGAAAACAAATACAGTCGTACTTGTAATAAGATAATACGAAAAGGGCCTATTATTCGTGATTAATAAGTTAGGTTCGTAAAATGTAGGTACGAAACTGGGTATCCATTATGCCGTTTTGCCTACGACAGTTAAGATCTTCTTCTATGTTAAAATTTTCTACAAATAATATATTTGAATGCAAAATCCGTTTGCAATGTCAGAACCTGGTTAGTAACACCTTTCTAATGCTAACTCATTCATCCCGGTAAGATTATTATGTGTTGAGAAAAAGGGATGCTGACTTGAGAAATAATATATATGATGATAACTTTACATATACTTCCTTCCACTGTCAATGATCTTCTCAACATGATTACTATAAAAGACACATCACAATCTCCCACGATCACGCAGCACAATCTCCGCGCCGGCTGTTGCTTTTTACACTGCACCACATTCGTAGATGTAACTGTGTTCCACTTTATGTTTTGCAACAGCATCGGTGGTCTCATGTGGAAAGCACTGGTACTTCAATAAAAAAATTAATAATATGGAGACTTCAGGGAGAAGCCACTGGTACTCACAGGGTTAAAGAGGTGACTACTACTTTGTGCGGCGAGTTTAACGAGCAGCTCTTTGTACAGTGAATTCCAGCAGACGTCACTCTGTTCTCTATACGGCAGTACCAAGCGAAGTGGCACAGTGTCTGAGACATTGGGAGAACGACGATCGGAAACCATGACCGGCAATCCACACTTTAGCTAACACATCTGTTGGGTTTTCGGCGAACGAGGGAGGACGTCAGCGGAGGTCAAGAAGTCTTCTGTTCCTACCTCCATCGCGAATTTGGTGTAGGCTTCATTGCCGTTCAGGTGCTCCAAAAGGTCACTCAATTTTATTTACTTTTTTGTTTTCACAAAGTCAGATAACAAATATTTCGTCAACGCAGCAATGAAAATAAATAGGCTTTGCTGGATCTGTGCCGAAGGCTATGTTGTCATTGTTCTCGATAAATAGGTTTGTTATGGATGAAGGTGTAGGTCTTTCCATCACAACACCGTCTGTCTGGTCCAGATATAATCCATCCTTTAAGAAATACGACGACGACGATGTCGACGTATGCCTGACAATCTGAGAGCATTACGGTATCAAAGAAATGGAAGAACTGTTCGAGATACACTTTGAAGGAAGCATGGCCAAAAATAAATACAACAGAGAATATGAGAAGCTACGAGGTTCTTCGCGAGTTTTATTCAGCACGACGGCGTCAGAGAGCTGCTTAATAAATTGCGATGAGATACGCTGCCAAAACGAAAATAGTGTTAATTTTGAAATTCCGAGAATTCATATTCCAAAAGGAGTCAAGAAATAGCTTACAGTCTCCAAATATCCTATCACAATGGAAAAATGAAGGAAATTCGTACGTACACCTTACGATGGCGATAGTTTTTCTTCTCGCGTGTTACCCAGAATAGGATATGAAGATAATGATGTATCCTCCACCACATGCCCCTAGGGACGTTCACGGAATACATGTAGATGTAAATGGAGGGACCTTTAAACTGAAGTTTTGCACATTTTTAATACTTAAAGGAATTCACGCAGAAAATATTTTCCCAACCTCGTATACACTGGAATCGCAAAAAGGTAACTACGGCCCTTTGTCGCCTCAGAGTGTTTATTTCGAACAATGCCTCAATGGAGATCGAAACAAGCATTTACCTGGAATATAAAAATAGTGTCATTTCGTGTGGCGCCTGCAGCTTCAGCTCGGTATCTATGACATGTCGTGCTTTTGGGATTAAGGCACAAAAAAGAAACAAAAGGGATAAAGGGAAGCCGGCTGATTTTCGGAGGACGCATCAAACGCCGTCCGCCGGGGTTCGGACGCCTGGGGCGAGGTGTGATAAAGGCGTGGCGGACGTTGCGCGCGCTGTGTGTGTGAGACGGGGGCTGTGCCGGCGTCGGCGGCGGCGTCGCGTGGGCGTCGGGACGCCTGCCGCCGGTGCGCGTCACGGGCGCGCCGTAGGGGACCGTGGGCGTGACATGCCGTGACGTGGCCAGAACAAAAGGGCACCGTCCCTTCCCCCAAACTCTTGCTTCTGCTACCACACCTCTGCAGGATGCTTTTAAACAAATTGTGATCCTTAATCGCAGAACAGTGTAACAAACACCTAGGGATGTGTACGATATGACTCGAATTCTCAAGTCGAGTGCCAGTGCATAATACACCATCCAAAACCGTATCAAAAAATTATTTTTAGATCTCTGAATATACAGGGAGGCTCATCTGCCCCTACCAATAGTTTTTATGCAACCCGCAATGCCTCCAAAAACCCCTCGCGAGACTTTCATGTTCTTCGCTAGCTACGCGCAAACTGTTAGCCCCTCAGTAAAAAATGAAGAGGAACTTTTGAAGGAAATATAGTCTAGTTTTATTTTGTACTGGGATGCATGCGATGGCGGTTTTCGAGTTATCTAAGAAAAGCGCGTTTATGGGGTCACTTTTGTATGTTTTTCTTAAACAAGGCTAAAACTGATCCACCCTGTAGAAAATCCATATACGAGGCGTATTCCGAAAGTAAGGTCCGATCGGTCGCGAAATAGAAACCACAGTGAAAATCGAAGGTGTTTCATTTGCAATAGTTGGTCATGCCTTCCAGCAACATTTCTATAGTGTGTCCGTCTGAGACATTTGTCGTAGCGTTGTACCAACTTTCCAATAATCTCGTCGTAGAACGCAGCTGCTTACACTTTTTGCCAATTCTCTACGCTGATCTGCAGTTTATTGTCTGTGCCAAAATGTTGACTTAATAACCAGAGGTTCAAGTCAGCAGAGATGAAACTCACAGGGATAGAGGGAGAAAAGTCCGGCCTGTATGGAGGACGATCAAACATTTCCCATCGAAGACTTTGCAGGGACGTCCTAATTGCCCCTGCAGAGTGCGCCTAAGAGCTGGCATGAAGAAGGAAACGTATTACAGTTATGTTGTGTGGGCTGCATCAAATGAGGCGAAATCTCTCATGGGTACTCGCACCTGGCGGGAGTGTCTTCTAGGCGTCTTTACTTGCTCAATGCGCACTCAGAAGTGAAAAGACAGACATGACACCATCAATGAGCATACTAGAGACACTGTGCAACACCCCTATGCAAAGCTTTATCGGAATTTCGCTGTGGTTTCCATTCCGCGACCGATCGGGCCTTACTTTCGGAAGACGCCTCCTACTAATTCATGATCTCATACATCAATTAGTCACGACTGTTTTTTTTTTTTTCTATTTCGTCTTGATGGTTTCTCGACTGTTGACTACATTCAGTTGGCCATGTCTTTCAAGAGTAAATGCATAAAGGCTAATAAAGATCAAGACCCTTCAGATACGTTATGGAATAAATTTCTAGAGTTCCCTTATCTCTGGTCTACCTTATCATGCGTAATAGAACATTCCCAAGAGGTAGTCAGAGCGCAACACTAAGTTTTGTTTCAAATATTAGTCATGTAACAAAACTGTCGATTGCATCGATTTTCTAACTTTCTGTTACATAATCATCGGTACTCCAGATACCACATTAGACTCTATGGTGGAAGGTGCTTGGGGTACCACTACCATTTCCATTATTTTCTACTTGTAACACCTATTTTTGACCTATTTTGTATCTGTATCGATATTTCTATGTCAATTTGTAGTATTGTTTATGTATAATGTTGTATCTGTCATGGAAATTCTTTGACTATGTGCGCATGTTTCAGTTATGTGAATTTTTGAATGATGTTTAAATTATGCTTGTGACTTTCAATAACTATTGAAATCATTGTTATGTAATGTACTATAAATGTCTTGGTCCATAATTAGGTAACGTAGGGTTGAATGTAAAAGATCTAGGGGAAGCCCTGTACCTACCCATGTAGCCTGGCGGAGTGGAAAAGGTGTGGCTGGCGCGCAAATGGCAACTCGTCCTTTGTGAAGAGTAAGGAGTCTGGGCTGAGCAGTGCTCTGGTAAACATCTTGCTAGCAGCTGCGGATCAAAGTGGCTCACATTCGTGGAGTTTTGAGGCCAGAAGAGCTTAATGGCAGTATTTATGGGCTCGGATACTGAATTTGGTGATAGAATTATCATGGCATGGTTTTTGGCCCTATAAAAATATTATTTCGACGCCAAGAAGATCAGTAACAGGATGAAGCCATGACAGCACCGCTGCCAGGTTAATAGCCACTGCAAAGTGTGCCACTAGTGCTACCAGCCTTCCACTAAATTGTTTTGTGTTTGGCACTCTGCAAATGGACCAGGTATTTGTGAAAATTGCTTGATTTTAATAATAATCGTGGTGTTACTAAAAACTCTTATCTTAAACTCGTGATTATCCCAAATCAAAAACCTGGACAGGATTCCTATCCTAATGAATTTAATTCCGAGTCTCCTAATTTATTATGAGAAAGTTGCTGAACCTGAATTTAACGTTGTTTTGTCATTTGCAGAGCCAATTATAATTTTGAGTAGGTCAAAAGACTGCTTATGAAAGTACATTTGTTATTTAAAGAGTTATAGTTTGTTGTGCTTTACTTAACTAATGATTAATGATAAGAATACGTACCTTTTCTCATACATGCTGGTGTAGTTGTGTTTAATGAGCATGGTTCTACAAACCATGAAAGTTTAAGGGTCCGCAAAGACGCCTTCAGAGCCAGTGTAGTTAGATTTGCATTATGTTTAGTTCCTTCAAACCGAGTTTAAGAAAAAACTGTTTACTGTGTTATTTATTCTAATTCAAGTTGATTAATGCACAGGCATAGAGACCCTGTATTAGGCAATGAAGTTATAGAGCCGGCCGAAGTGGCCGTGCGGTTAAAGGCGCTGCAGTCTGGAACCGCAAGACTGCTCCGGTCGCAGGTTCGAATCCTGCCTCGGGCATGGATGTTTGTGATGTCCTTAGGTTAGTTAGGTCTAACTAGTTGTAAGTTCTAGGGGGCTAATGACCTCAGCAGTTGAGTCCCATAGAGTTCAGCGCCATTTGAACCATTTTTAAAGTTATAGATTATGATCATTATTACACCCCCTGATTTAAATTCAGAATCATTTCAAGCTTTTCCCTGTTCAGTATTGCTACTAGTTTCATGTGTGTCAGTATTTGGTTTTATAAACTGTTGCACCTAGTTCATTTAAGATACGTGTTGTTGAGAGGCATATGTTGGTGTTTACTATCTCATTAGTCATTTGCTTATCTGACTTAGTAACATGTATATGTGCAAGGTTAGGTTACTGTGTTGTAGTGTGAACAGATATAAGGAAAGAGTTTCGTGTGTGTGTGTCAAGGAAGGTTAGGTTAGCCTTAGCACTGCCTTCTGCTTTATCATTTTGCTTGACACAAGAGTGTCTAATTAGGCTGGCGACCTGTTTTAATATGTAATGTTAGAATTTGCTTTTGTGCTGGGAGAACGTCTGTTCTAGACCCACCGTTTACTACTGTTTATACTCTGCTGGTGTATTTCGGAAACGAATGCCAGTTTGATTGTTCTGTTTCTATTAGGTTATCTTACGGTCACATTTTAAAAATTCCTCGCAGAGGTGTAACGTCAGCATCGATTGCAGTTCAATGTGGTCAGTGGTATCGTTACATACTCCATTTTCTGGTAGGGCACGGGAAGAAAAACTGACAGCAAGTCTCCACACGAGCTCGAATTGCTCTGATGACGTTTTCTTGAAGTATGTGCGTGGTGAAGTAGTATTGGTGTGTACATTCTCGAAGTGTTAGGAGTAAGCCTTTCCGTGATTTGTAACGTCGGCGCTAGGGTTGGAAGACCACATCTGAGACGCTCTCCTGGTTACTGAACCATTCAGTAACGAAATTCTCTGCTCTTCTTCACATCACCTCTGTTAATCCTACATGGGAAGGGTCCAAGACTGGTGAACAATACTCATGAATCGATATAAACTTGCTCCTTCTGAGTGAACTACGTTTTCTTAGGATTCTCCTGATATGTGCCTGAGATCCGCATTTCACTACATTTATATGGTCAAGCATTTCAAATCGTTCCTATTCCATATGTCATAGAAGTTTTTCTGTTACAGTTTTTTCCAGTCATTTGTCGACAAATGTATAATGGCTCATTCCGCCTACTTTCGTACTGTACCTTACATTTGATCATGTCGGGAGTAACTTACCAATCCCTACCATCAGCAAATCTTTCTGTAGCTTCTATAGCGTTGCTGTTTCTATAAATACAACAACGTCACTCGCGAATGTCCTCTAGAGGATTCGTACAGTATCAACCCCATCATTTACATACTGTTAACGCTACATTCACGTCTGTCGGCTCTTTTATTTTTTATTCTTTTTCTTGTGCCTCTGTCCCCCACCGGCGCAGGGTCGGCATTCTTACTAATGGATCTGGCATGGTTGATCTAAGGGGTGGCAGGATACCCTTTGTTGTCGCGACCCGGTTACTCCTCGGCGTAATCAGTTACAAAAAAGACAAATTCCACGTGAGAAAATTTTTATACGTCCTCTAAGCGTTTTCAGCGGTTGCGATAAAAACTGCTTCTCTAAAGAATTCTGTTCTTTCTTAAAAACGAGCTTACCACGTGTAAAGCTCTTGTAATTGCACCTATCAACTTCCAAAGGAACATTTGAGAAATTTCTCTCACCAAAAAACTGCCTCCAGTAATGACAGAGACGGAACTGCACTCGCTCACAGAATCAAACCCACAGGGTACATTACTGCGAAAGTTTCCAAGTCCACAATGGACGACCATGCACAAACCACTGTGTTCAACCACATACGCACTGAAAACTAAGTCACGCATACATTGTAATAGAAACGCAGAGGTTCATAAATTACACATTTAATTAAGAAATTTAGCGCAAGGTTAGCCTTACAAATACTTTTCTCGCCTACAGGTTGCTTAAAATCCAAGGAGCACCAAGCCGATCCCAGTGCTGCTTACGGAAGACGATGTCTCTGACTGCGCACCAATGGCTACGTACACGACGACACTACTGAGTTATCATAAATTTTTATCCCTGATACATGAAAAGACGTGCCATGCAGCGGGTGGCTATAATTTAAGTGCCGCTATTCACGGAGGTCCATTGTGCGCTGTAACTATTGTATGGCAGTGACACTTGGTAGATATGCTAGTGCATCAACACGGAACCGATTTACACTGGAGAAACCTTACTTCCAATTTTGGCCACCAGGTGCAAATCCAGTGCTGTATACTGTTTGTCCGACGGTATGACATCCACGCTGTCATTTGTTATATCTTTACGTAAGTGAACAGTATGGCTGTCGAGAAGAGAGACCGTGCGCTGTTAGTGAAACTGTTTAATGTGAACGGCAGTAATTACAGTGCTGCACTGAGCAAGTGTCGTTGACTGAAACACCTGGGGACAGACCTGATCCCATTAAATGGTTTAAAGAAGATGGTAACGGAATTCGGAAACAGGGGTGAGCTTGGTGTGGCACCTGAAAGAGGAAGGCGTCCTATCGTGGTAGAAGTTAGTGAATTGGTTCCTGTTGCTTTAACTGGCCATGCAGCATGTGGCCCGGGTAGTGCTAGTGCTCGCGCAGTGTCACGAGAATTGTCCATCCCGTGGTCAACGATACGGAAAGTTTTGCGGTGTATTTTACACTGGTACCCTTACAAGATGCAGACGGTGCAGCAACTTAGACCCCATGATCCGCAGCAACGTTCTGAATTTGCTCTTCAGTTTGTGAAACGGTTCGAAATTGATATCGTGTGGCCGGGCAGTATATTATTTGGTAAACCGAGTCACATTTTGCAATACCAGTTGCAATGAATACACAGATCTGCCGAATTTGTGGCACTGTTAAACCGCTAGTTGCGCGCGAAGAGCCACTGGACTCGCCGTATGCGCCTGTGTGGAGTGGGTTCACAAGCACCTCGGTCCGTTCTTCTTTCAAGAGAATACACCCAGAGGGCCTGTCAGCTTTACCGTGACGTCTTGTATAGCATGTGATTCCTGCTTTGGAAGAGCAAAGCTGTTTGGAAATCCCAGATGGGGCTCTACCATGACTTGCGACCACTCATTCACATTGCTGTAAACTTAACCAGGATGTTTATTCTCGATTACTAAGTGTTGCCTTTTCTTCTGTATTTTCATCGTGTTGTGGTCGCATTCATCTTACTTCAGGTCTTCAGGTCCAGATTGTATACCGATTAGGTTCCTTTCAGATTACGCTGATACAATTGCTCCCTACTTAGCAATCATATACAACCGCTCGCTCACCGATAGATCTGTACCTACAGATTGGAAAATTGTGCAGGTCGCACCAGTGTTTAAGATGGGTAGCAGGAGTAATCCATCGAACTACAGACCTATATCATTGACGTCGGTTTGCAGTAGGGTTTTGGAGCATATACTGTATTCAAACATTATGAATCACCCCGAAGGGAACGATCTATTGATACGTAATCAGCATGGTTTCAGAAAACATCGTTCTTGTGCAACGCAGCTAGCTCTTTATTCGCACGAAGTAATGGCCGCTATCGGCAGGGGATCTCAGGTTGATTCCGTATTTCTGGATTTCCGGAAAGCTTTTGACACCGTTCCTCACAAGCGACTTCTAAGCAAGCTGCGGGCCTATGGGGTATCGTCCCAGTTGTGCGACTGGATTCGTGATTTCCTGTCACGAGTGTTGCAGTTCGTAGTAATAGACGGCAAATCATCGAGTAAAACTGAAGTGATATCAGGTGTTCCCCAGGGAAGCGTCCTGGGACCTCTGCTGTTCCTGATCTATATAAATGACCTGGGTGACAATCTGAGCAGTTCTCTTAGGTTGTTCGCAGATGATGCTGTAATTTATCGTCTATTAAGGTCATCCGAAGACCAGTATCAGTTGCGAAGCGATTTAGAAAAATTGCTGTATGGTGTGGCAGGTGGCAGTTGACACTAAATAACGAAAAGTGTCAGGTGATCCACATGAGTTCCAAAAGAAATCCGTTGGAATTCGATTATTTGATAAATAGTACAATTCTCAAGGCTGTCAATTCAACTAAGTACCTGGGTGTTAAAATCACGAACAACTTCAGTTGGAAAGACCACATAGATAATATTGTGGGGAAGGCGAGCCAAAGGTTGCGTTTCAGTGGCAGGACACTTAGAAGATGCAACAAGTCCACTAAAGAGACAGCTTACACTACACTCGTTCGGCCTCTGTTAGAATATTGCTACGCGGTGTGGGATCCTTACCAGGTGGGATTGACGGAGGACATCGAAAGGGTGCAAGAAAGGGCAGTTCGTTTTGTATTATCACGTAATAGGGTAGAGAGTGTGGCAGATATGATATGCGAGTTGGGATGGAAGTCATTAAAGCAAAGACGTTTTTCGTCGCGGCGAGATCTATTTACGAAATTTCAGTCACCAACTTTCTCTTCGGAATGCGAAAATATTGTGTTGAGCCCAACCTACATAGGTAGGAATGATCATCAAAATAAAATAAGAGAAATCAGAGCTCGAACAGAAAGGTTTAGGTGTTCGTTTTTCCCGCGCGCTGTTCGGGAGTGGAATGGTAGAGAGATAGTATGATTGTGGTTCGATGAACCCTCTGCCAAGCACTTAAATGTGAATTGCAGAGTAGTCATGTAGATGTAAATGTAGACAAGATGACAACGGCCGTGTTAGCAGGGCTGCACGCAAATGTGCCTGGTTTGACGATCATTCAGGCACCCTGTTGCTGCTCGACTGACCCGTAAATCATTCGATAATAATCGCACAGTACATCATTCGAAATTAATCTCACATAAAATGTCTGGGGCTGTTTGTAACTGCTGGTAAATCGTGTCAGTCAACATCCCTGCAGTCTGGTAGACCTACGTTAGAAAACCATCGGTGATGGTGTAACTGGATATGAAATAGCCGAACTAATTTGTGTCTCCCTAGCTGAATGAGACCATTATCAACACAAGAGATGCCGTCAAAAGGTATTAGCTTGGTGGCGCCCAGGGTTGACTGTCTGTGTTCAGTCTGCTTATGAAAGGTTTGTGCGTGGTGGGGGTCGTGCCGCATGTGGTTGATGCTCACCAAAAGGAAATACAATACTGCAGAGAATGGAAAAGATTTTGCACATCCATTTGTTACTGTAAAATAAAAGGTTAACGTTAGTGTTTTCTGAGATGAGAAGAAAAAGCGATTTTCTTGTTAATTTCCGTGCAAAGGGTGAAACTGGTGGGAAACACAATTTTTTCCGTGTTCGAACACTTGCTCGAAAAGAAACCTGAATTTCGATAGCCAAAAGCTTCCATTAAAGTGCTTGAAAAATTCTTTCATTCTGCAACGAAGTTTACTCTATTTTCAAACTTCCTTGCAGAATAAAAGTGTGTGCCGGACCAGGACGCGAACCCATAACCTTTAATTTTGCGGGAAAAACTGTGAGGACGACTCACCAGACGTCCCTGAATAGTTCAGCCAGTATGAGCATTGCCCACGAAAGGCGAGGATCTTTTTCCGAGTCCGGTCCATCATTTGTATCTTCCAGGAAGTTTTGACAAAAGTAGTTTGGCAAAGGGAAAATTGTACCACACGTAGTACGAATTGTTAGAATATTCACACAGTTCTTCAGATTTGTCCCCCTCTCTCTTCCACGTATTCAGACAACGGAGTACACTGCTTAGAAGAAGTTTTAAATAAAATTAACAGGATTTGGTAACCACACATGAGAATTTTTGCAGACATTCCGGAAAAGCTATTTGCAGAGAGAATCCAGCTATTGGAAAACAGCTGCACAAAGTGTGTTCACCTGAATGTATGCTGCGTAGGAAAACAAGTGCAATTTTTTGGTTCATTTTGGTGTAAGTAGATGTCATTATGTGGAATGCGAAACACGCTGATATCCTCCTGTTCTGGATGAACGCTCGAAGTACTAACCGCACTCGAGCTTTTAGGTATGTTCGGTCCTGATGATGATGTTATTCAGGATAGTCATTAAACCGATAGTAAATTAAAATTTGTTTGTAGATGGCCATATGGGCAGAAACCTAAAAGCCAGTACATGAAAAACTTAACTTAAAATTTTATATGTATCGTAGAGATAGAAAAAGTTCCACCTTTTTCAATTAAATTTTTATTTTGGTTACTACCAAACGTGTTTCCCCTATTGATACTAGGTATCATCACTCGTCCACTATACAACGAAAATTATTTTATTATGCACATTTGTTAGCACATCCAAATACATCAAGATGTAATCAGAATATGCCAACACATGATGCAAGCTCACACTGGAAAACTCATCCCACAACAGAAACACAAAACAGCACCATATAACATACCACAACCAACTGACACTCAAGATCAGTAACATCTTAAAAAAAAGAGCATAAAATTAATATAGCATTCAAGACACATACCAAAATATAAGATGAAATTAAAAACACTTTACCATGAAAGAATTTAATTTAGTAAAATGAAAAAAAATGTATAAGTAAAAAGGAAGGAAAGTAATAAATACAAACACAGTTAAAATACAGATTCACGTAGTGCCCCACCAACCTCTACAGCCGACTCTTATCCTGTACAGCTCTCAGTCAACCCAACAGCAAGTGAGTAATACCATGTGCGGAGTACAGCAGAAATGGTAATGTCATCCGAAATGTATCAAAGTGACGTACTGTCTGTTGGAACACGCAGTGTTTTTTGCATCTAGTGTCTGAGGAAGATCCAACGTATGTTTCTAAATAAAGTGGTACATGAACAGTGCTGCCAGGGAACATTACAGATTACCTAGCAGAAAACATAACAAAATACACTACTGGCCCTTAAAAATTGTTCACCAAGAAGAAATGCGGATGATAAACGGGTATTCATTGGACAGATATATTATACTAGAACTGACATGTGATTACATTTTCACGCAATTTGGGTGCATAGATCTTGAGAAATCAGTGCACAGAACAACCACCTTTGGCCGTAATAGCGTCCTTGATACTTCTGGGCATTGAGTCAAACAGAGCTTGGATGGCGTGTACAGGTACAGCTGCCCATGCAGCTTCAACACGATACCACAGTTCATCAAGAGTAGTGACTGGCGTATTGTGACGAGCCAATTGCTCGGCCACCATTGACCAGACGTTTTCAATTGGTGAGAGATCTGGAGAATGTGCTGGCCAGGACAGCAGTCGAACATTTTCTGTACCCAGAAAGGCCCGTACAGGACCTGCAACATGCGGTCGTGCATTATCGTGCTGAAATGTAGGGTTTCGCAGGGATCGAATGAAGGGTAGAGCCACGGGTCGTAACACATCTGAAATGTAACGTCCACTGTTCAAAGTGCCGCCAATGCGAACAAGAGGTTGCCGAGACGTGTAACCAATGGTACCCCATACCGCCACGCCGGGTGATACGCCAGTACGGCGATGACCAATACACGCTTCCAACGTGCGTTGACCGTGATGTCGCCAAACACGGATGCGACCATCATGATGCTGTAAACAGAACCTGGAATCATCCGTAAAAATGATGTTTTGCCATTCGTGCACCCGCGTTCGTCGTTGAGTACACCATCGCAGGCGCTCCTCTGTGTGATGCAGCGTCAAGGGTAAGCGCAGCCATGGCCTCTGAGCTGATAGTCCATGCCGCTGCAAACGTCGTGCAACTGTTCGTGCAGATGGTTGTTGTCTTGCAAACGTCGCCATCTGTTGCCTCAGGGATCGAGACGTGGCTGCACGATCCGTTACAGCCGTGCGGATAAGATGCCTGTCATCTAGACTGGAAGTGATTCGAGGCCGTTGGGACCCAGCACGGCGTTCCGTATTACCCTCCTGAACTCACCGATTCCATATTCTGCTAACAGTCATTGGATCTCGACCAACGCGAGCAGCAATGTCGCGATACGATAAACTGCAATCGCGATAGGCTACAATCCGACCTTTATCAAAGTCAGAAACGTGATGGTACGCGTTTCTCCTCCTTACACGAGGCATGACAACAACGTTCCACCAGGCAACGGCCGTCAACTGCTGTTTGTGTATGAGAAATCGGTTGGAAACTTTCCTCATGTCAGCACGTTGTAGGTGTCTCCACCGGCGCCAACCTTGTGTGAATGCTCTCAAAAGCTGATCATTTGCGTATCACAGCATCTTCTTCCTGTCGGTTAAATTTCGCGTCTGTAGCACGTCATCTTCGTGGTGTAGCATTTTTAATGGCCAGTAGTGTAAGTGTAATTGGCATTTTAACTGCAATAAAATGCATTTTTGACGTAGTGCTCCGCAACCGGGTAAGAGATTTTACCTCCCTAAGAGCTCTGCGCTGCGAAATTTATTTGTGGATAAGGCGCAGCAACGACGCGGACTGCAAGTATCAGGAGTGCAAAGTGGTTGAGGGGCGAGCTGGGCGACATTATCTGGCCGAGACACGCGGCGATGAAAAGCCGCCTGGCCTTTTTATTTTCAGCTTTTTCCTTTCCCTCCGTTCCCTAGCTCTGGCTCCGCCGGACAGACGGCAGGCCAGTGAGCTGCGTCGCGGTGCGCTGCCGCGCGCCGTGCCCGCGGCGGATAAATCAGACGCGGCCGAAGTGAAACGCCAGGGCCGCGGCCCGCCATATATCCTCATCAGCGGCCGCATTGAATAATGCAGCCTCACCTGCAATCAGAAATGAGGCAGTAGCCGCCGGGACCCCCGCTGGCCGCCCGCTGCCTCCGCATAACTCAGACCACCTGCCCGGAATATTCATCTGCACGCCGCGCCGCGCCGAGCTGGGAGCCGGCCACTTGCTGGCCGCGCGCACACACACAGACACCCACTGCCGGCACTGACTCTGCGGCGCCCGTCACGCGATCACACACGCGGTTTTTGCTCTGCGTGGCCTTGCCCATTAAATCTCAGAGCGGCACTACTCGCGCAAGCAGTGCGGCTGTCTGGCCACTACCACCAGTAGCCTGAGTTAATATTAACATAATTCCTCCAGCCATATGCTGTGCCCTGCAGGTCACGAGGTCGTCTGTACGTAATGTGATTTGTTCGGACAGCTGCTCTCCAGTGGAGGCATTATTCTGTTGTGATATATCGTGACTACTTTTAATGTGCAACATGTGATGAAAAATTACGCAAACGAGATGAACAGTCTGATGAATACATAACATGGAATGGAAGTAAAGGACTCGTCTGGAGTGTAGCCTTGTACGGAAGTGAAACGTGGACTTTCAGTTGTTCAGACAGGAAGAGAATAGAAGCTTTTGAAATGTGGTGGGACGGAAATGCTGAGAATTAGGTGGATAGATCGAGTACCAATGAGGAGGCACTGAATTGAACTGGGGGGGGGGGGGGGGGGAAGAAATATCTGGCACAACTTGAAAGAAACAAGAGATCATTGGTGCGACACATTCTGAGGCATAAAGGAATAGTCAGTTTGTAATGGAGGGAAATGTGTGTGTGTGTGTGTGGGGGGGGGGGCTAAAAAATTGTAGATGGAGACCAATGGATGAACGCAGTAGCAGATTGGAACGGAAATAGGTAGCAGCAGTTATTCTGTGATAAAGAGGCTTGTACAGAATTGAGTAGCGTGCAGAGTTGCCTCAAATCAGTCTTCGGACTGAAGACCACTACAACAATAACAACAGTAAACAAAAGGAAGACGAAAGTATGAACAGCAGCAGCAATGACAAAAATGTTCAAATGTGTGTGAAATCTTATGGGACTTAACTGCTAAGGTCATCAGTCCCTAAGCTTACACACTACTTAACCTAAATTATCCCAAGGACAAACACACACACCCATGCCCGAGAGAGGACTCGACCCTCCGCCGGGACCAGCCGCACAGCAGCAATGACAATATTGACAAATTTAGCAACAAAGTGGGGAGACCACGCAGCAGAAACCGCAGGAACACACGACAGACGGAGCGAAGATGACATAAAAAACAGTCTAGCATAGGCAGTGAAAGAATTCCTCCTGAAAACGTCTGTTAATTGTTGTGATAGAAGTATCTGATAATTGCTGGACTCTGTTTTGATCACAACCGAGGTAGAATCTTCCTATACATCGGACAGGGCCTTAAGATGGCGTAGTAAAACGCTGAATCTGGTAGCCAAATAAAAAATGTTTGGAAACTATACGGCTGAAACGTGTTTAATTTGACGTACTGAATCTGAGAATGTACGTCTTGAGTACAGTATTGTATGAAAGAAATATGTGAGAATGTACATCTTCAGCATAGTGTTATAGGTGAAACATGGACACAGGTAAAAGCTGGAAAGAAGAGAATCGAACCGTTTCTAACATAATGGTGCAGAAGGACGCTAAAAATTGGGTGGATTGATAGGAATGAAGTTTTTCACAAAACTGGCGAATAAAGGAATATGTGGGATAACACTGACTAGAAGAATGGTCACGATGAATGGCGTGTGTTAACACCAGGGAATAACTTCCTTGGTCCTAGTGGCACCATAGAAGAAAAAAATTGCTAGGGAAGACAGATAGTACAGAACAGCGACTTTTTCCCCTGAGTACAATCAGATAGTAGCTAGTACTCCCCCCCCCCTCCCCTTCCACACACCAGCCTCCATCATAATAAACATTAGCATCTCACTAAACTTTAGAATAAAACGCAATTTCTTCGCACAAATTCATTTTTAAAATGATGAAAGACGAATGATATGTAGTTCTTACAGAAGTTTCATTAAATTACGAATTAATATTGAGTCACTCAGACTATTAGTACTATGTATTTTTTAAAGAATCACAAAGCAATCCTCAGTGCTTCGCAGGTGCCACCTGCAATTCCTTCTCAGAAAACAAAGCCAACTTTCCACACCGGGGAACACTTGCAAAACATGCTTCCTCTGCATCCCTCTTCTCCGTAGCAACACTTGCAACACTCACACCTTGACACTGTACCCTACTTAAAATCAACCAAATTAAAATGTGTGCACACTGAATAAATTCTCAACTGCCAAGATCACTAAAATCAGATATTCTTATAGATAACCAGTTTCGCCAATTATCTTTTACCATCTTCGGATCTATGTTGAGATCATTACATAATCTCAGTATGGTAAGTGGTGCTGATGGAAGAGTTTGTTATGATGTAAACATAAATCGTCCGCAGCTCGTGGTTTTGCGGTAGCGTTCTCGCTTCCCGCGCACGGGATTCCGGGTTCGATTCCCGGCGGGGTCAGGGATTTTCCCTGCCTCGAGATGACTGGGTGTTGTGCCGTCTTCACCATCGTCATTCAACCCCATCACGGTCGGAGGAAGGGAATGGCAAACCACCTCCGCTAGGACCTTGCCTAGTCCGACGGTGAGGTTTTCCCGCATCGTCCCCTACGCTCCTAAGAGTATGGGACCTCATCATCACCAAACATAAATCCGAAGATGGCAACAGAGAAGTGCCGAAACCGATAATCTGTACGAATAAATGATTTTAGCGATCTTGGCAGTTGAAAATTTATTCAGTGTTCATAATACTACAGATCGCTCCCACGCTGACGACGTCAGAAGTGTATAAATGTATGTACTACGCTTGAACCTACTGGTTGTAAGTCACTTGATTGTTGAACTCCTTACCACTGAACCGGCAGGAATATTTGACTTTATGTTGCCAATGCTTTGTGCCTGACCATTGTCGCTAACAATAATAATGATAATAATAATAATAATAATAATAATAATAAGGCCCGGGAAAAGAATAGGCCTCCGGTATGTTCTGCCAGCCGTAAAAGGCACCGAAAAGAACAAACCACTAAGAGGGGTAACACCCCTTTTAGTGTGATTAGTTGGTTCAGGACAGAACTAATGAAGCCTCGGACAAGCGCGCTGTCATGGTCGGGGACGACGCTTGAACCCTATGCCCGTCCACAATGGTAACGACACTGCTAGCCACACGGAAAATGATTTAAATCCAGATAGAGGTGTCTTGCAGGATATGCTCCCTGCAACCACTCTGGAAGGAAAACAAAGACAGAGGATGAGATGGTCAGATGAAGTTAACCGACACCTCATGTTCTGTTATTACCAAGCAACAAACTTAGGAACCAACACAACTGGATACAGATCACAAGTATACACAACATTTATTACCAGATACCCAGAATTAAAATTTTTAACAGAACAACGACTAGCTGATCAGATCCGTGTAATAATCAAAAATAACAGGATACCCCATTCAGAATTAGAAAACATCAAACAACAAGTACAACAAATACAGACCATTCTTGCATAGACCACCAAATAACCCACAAGTCGAAACAACAATAACAACTATCAACACAATCATACACAACAAAATAAATGAAAATACAACTACGGAAGAGTTACAACTACTATTTTATACAGTGTATAACAAAAAGGTACTGCCAAACTTTCAGGAAACATTCCTCACACACTAATAAAGAAAAGATATTATGTGGACATGTGTCCGGAAACGCTTAATTTCCATGTTAGAGCTCATTTTAGTTTCGTCAGTATGTTCTTCCACCTACGCTCAATGTAGCACGTTATCATGATTTCATACGGGATACTCTACCTGTGCTGCTAGAACATGTGCCTTTACAAGTACGACACAACATGTGGTTCATGCACGATAGAGCTCCTGCACATTTCAGTCGAAGTGTTCGTACGCTTCTCAACAACAGATTCGGTGACTGATGGATTGGTAGAGGCGGACACCTCAGCCCTCTTGCCTTTCATTTATGGGGGCATTTGAAAGCTCTTGTCTACGCAACCCCGGTACCAAATGTAGAGACTCTTCGTGCTCGTATTGTGGACGGCTGTGATACAATACGCCATTCTCTAGGGCTTCATCAGCGCATCAGGGATTCCATGCGACGGAGGGTGGATGCATGTATCCTCACTAACGGAGGACATTTTGAACATTTCCTGTAACAAAGTGTATGAAGTCACGCTGGTACGTTCTGTTGCTGTGTGTTTCCATTCCATGATTAATGTGATTTGAAGAGAAGTAATAAAATGAGCTCTGACATGGAAAATAAGCGTTTCCGGACACATGTCCACATAACATATTTTCTTTCTTTGTGTGTGAGGAATGTTTCCTGAAAGTTTGGCCGTACCTTTTTGTAACACCCTGTATACGAGCACTCACTACACTAAATACACACACTAGGCAGAGATCAGAACCAACCAACACACAGAAGAAATCCACAAAACCAGCATGGCAACACAGGCTACAGATCAGAATAGAAAAACTGAGAAAAGAATTTATAAGAAATGAAATATTACACAAAAAACGAAAAAGGTTAGGTAAAATCTCACAACAAGAAGCGACAGAGCAATTAGATGAAAAGAAGCAGAAATTACAAGCATTGGACAACGGACTTAGAAGATACAAAAAAAGTGAAAATAGAAGGAAACAAAAAGAACATTCAACAGAAACCAAAAGAAATTTTACCAGACAATAGATAACACCCACATTAAAATAGACAATCCACCAATCATAACAGACATGGAACACTTCTGGAGGAACATATGGTCAAACCTGGTACAACATAACAGAAATGCACGGTGGATACAAGCAGAAACAGACACATATAAGATGATACCACAAATGCCTGAGGTGATAATTTTGCAGCATGAAGTCACCCAAGCAATTAATTCTACACACAATTGGAAAGCCCCTGGAAAAGATGAAATAACAAATATCTGCCTAAAGAAGTTCACCTCAACACATTCACATCTAACTAAATGATTTAACAGTTACATTGCAGACCCATACACAGTCCCTCGCCCCATAACATGCCTACCAACAATATACAAAATATTAACTTCAGTCTTAACACAGAAATTAATGACAATTACAACACAGTGAAAGGTCTCTGTTGGATTTCTTTCATGTTAATTTCTTAAAACTGTTGTCATTTACGGCATACATTCCACTTCTAAATTTACTGTGGTGTTTCTGACTCTATCTGGGAGGAGACTGAACAGTGGAACGTGTTACTTTTACACACAAACAAGAACGATCTGTCGCACTACTACACTTTAAAACACAGTTTATATGTAATTCCTGTCACACAGTCTCATACGGAATCTACATCCGCATTCTTTTATATACTGTAAATGATAAGATACTGTCATCCCCCTTCCCTTCTGTGTGAAAGGATGAATGAGCAAATGTACTTCTAGTTGCATGCTTGATGGTAGCAGACAAGCCTGTCTGCTAGAGAACAGTAGGACCAACGTCGGAACAGGTAGCTACGCTTTCTAAAAGCAAAGAGGTTTTTATTCTTAGTATGGTGAAAGGTCTCTGTTGGATTCCTCTCATGTTTAATTTCTTAAATCTGTTGTCATTTACGGCATAAATTCCTCTTCTAAATTTACTGTGGCGTTTCTGACTATCTGGGAGGAGACTGAGTAGTGGAACGTGTTACTTTTACACATAAACAAGAACGATCTGTCACACTACTACACTTTAAAACAGTTTATATGTAATTCGTGTCACATAGTCTCATACGGAACCTACATCCGCTTTCTTTTATATACTGTACATGATAAGATACTGTCATCCCCCTTCCCTTCTGTGTGAGAGGATGAATGAGCAAATGTACACTCCTGGAAATTGAAATAAGAACACCGTGAATTCATTGTCCCAGGAAGGGGAAACTTTATTGACACATTCCTGGGGTCAGATACATCACATGATCACACTGACAGAACCACAGGCACATAGACACAGGCAACGGAGCATGCACAATGTCGGCACTAGTACAGTGTATATCCACCTTTCGCAGCAATGCAGGCTGCTATTCTCCCATGGAGACGATTGTAGAGATGCTGGATGTAGTCCTGTGGAACGGCTTGCCATGCCATTTCCACCTGGCGCCTCAGTTGGACCAGCGTTCGTGCTGGACTTGCAGACCGCGTGAGACGACGCTTCATCCAGTCCCAAACATGCTCAATGGGGGACAGATCCGGAGATCTTGCTGGCCAGGGTAGTTGACTTACACCTTCTAGAGCACGTTGGGTGGCACGGGATAAATGCGGACGTGCATTGTCCTGTTGGAACAGCAAGTTCCCTTGCCGGTCTAGGAATGGTAGAACGATGGGTTCGATGACGGTTTGGATGTACCGTGCACTATTCAATGTCCCCTCGACGATCACCAGTGGTGTACGGCCAGTGTAGGAGATCGCTCCCCACACCATGATGCCGGGTGTTGGCCCTGTGTGCCTCGGTCGTATGCAGTCCTGATTGTGGCGCTCACCTGCACGGCGCCAAACAGGCATACGACCATCATTGGCACCAAGGCAGAAGCGACTCTCATCGCTGAAGACGACACGTCTCCATTCGTCCCTCCATTCACGCCTGTCACGACACCACTGGAGGCGGGCTGCACGATGTTGGGGCGTGAGTGGAAGACGGCCTAACGGTGTGCGGGACCGTAGCCCAGCTTCATGGAGACGGTTACGAATGGTCCTCGCCGATACCCCAGGAGCAACAGTGTCCCTAATTTGCTGGGAAGTGGCGGTGCGGTCCCCTACGGCACTGCGTAGGATCCTACGGTCTTGGCGTGCATCCGTGCGTCGCTGCGGTCCGGTCCCAGGTCGACGGGCACGTGCACCTTCCGCCGACCACTGGCGACAACATCGATGTACTGTGGAGACCTCACGCCCCACGTGTTGAGCAATTCGGCGGTACGTCCACCCGGCCTCCCGCATGCCCACTATACGCCCCCGCTCAAAGTCCGTCAACTGCACATACGGTTCACGTCCACGCTGTCGCGGCATGCTACCAGTGTTAAAGACTGCGATGGAGCTCCGTATGCCACGGCAAACTGGCTGACACTGACGGCGGCGGTGCACAAATGCTGCTCAGCTAGCGCCATTCGACGGCCAACACTGCGGTTCCTGGTGTGTCCGCTGTGCCGTGCGTGTGATCATTGCTTGTACAGTCCTCTCGCAGTGTCCGGAGCAAGTATGGTGGGTCTGACAGACCGGTGTCAATGTGTTCTTTTTTCCATTTCCAGGAGTGTATTTCTAGTTGCATGCTTGAGGGTAGCAGACAAGCCTGTCTGCTAGAGAACAGTAGGACCAACGTCGGAACAGGTAGCTACGCTTTCTAAAAGCAAAGAGGTTTCTATCCTTAGTATGGTCCTGTCCGTCCGTTGTCATGTTGGTATAGGAAGCTGCCCCTCTGGCCACATCCGTTTGTATTTGTGAGCCACCCCTCAGGAAGGGACCAGTCAGTCTGTCCGTGGAGAGCGTCTGAAGTGGTAAGATCTCCGGCTAAGCGCGTGTCTGCTAAGTCCGTAGGACAATGGATTTCTTAAGTTCAGCCTAACTGAAAATTTAATCACCTTTATTTCAGGTTTAGCTCTAAAATATCTAATGTTATCTTAAATTGCAACGCAGTGTAATTCGCGTGTGAAGTTCAGATTATTTTCCGGTAGTTGCTTTGTCACTACTTTGTGAGTAAAGTGGAACCACGTGATGATCAGTAACTCTAAGATCATCAATCTTAAATGCGAATGTGCGTGAGATTATAACGTCTCTTCTTGACAATATTTTGCAATATGGCAACTTTTCTTTATGTTCAACCCACGTGGGGTGTACTTTGTGAGACCAGTACCACGTGCTTATACTATTGTTTGGCCCATCAGGTTAATAGTAAGACGATAGTAACCAGTGCGAGGTTTTTCTTTTGTAAATTGCTTTTCGATCTAATTTATTTTAATTATCAAAATTATTGTGGAGTTACACTCTTTGTGTAAACCAAGTTGACCACGTGAAGCATGTGGTGTAATCATCAAAGTAGCCCTCAGCTATTCTTTTCGCGAAGATATCACAAAGAGTTAACATGAATTTAGTATACCAGTGTGTGGTAATTACATGACGGACAGGATTGTGCTACAAACGTGACTTCTTTGGGTGAAAATTGAATCGGTTGGTAGTGGTTAATTTTCTCTTGCATATGTTTCAACGTTTTTCGTGTGTTAGTTTATGAATGCAGTGTTGTATGCAGTCTCCCAATCTTGGCTCCATATTTGATGTGTTCCGTAAGATTACAAACTCACATTTTTCACAATCCTAAATAAGGCACCAGTTTAGTTTAATATGCTGAAATTTCAATGATCAATGTTAAAATAAGTTTCCGAATATCAATTGATTTATTTCTTTTTATTTAAATTCTCTTATATATATATATATATATATATATATATATATATATATATATATATATATATATATATATCACCAGTTGTGCTATGACTATTAAAAGATTATAATTAATATTAGTGTGGTTGGAATTTGGTAAGCTAGACTGGATACCTGGTGAAACAGTTTCTCAGTAATCCAAGGTTAACTTCCCCAGACAGCTCACAGCTTTTAACCCGGTTTTAATGTCCAGCAGCACCGCTTTCACAGCAAATTAAAGAAACAATATTACACATGGCGACCCTAGAATTATCCGAAAAATCGACCCGCGAGCTAGGCAAACAAATGACGCAGAAATCAGAAAAATCGGTCCGAGAGCTAGGCGAACAAATGACGCAGAAATCAGAAAAATTCGGATCTTTTGTGTCTGTTGTAAGTTCAATATGTTAAGATGAAACTGTTTTACAGAATAGAGGAGACCACAATTTTGCCATTCATGAGAAATGAATCCAGAATAACCACCACAGGCGAAATAACTGATTTGGAAGCGAAAGGTAACTTAAAGAAGGAACGAAATTGGAGCAAAGTGGGTAAAAAAAAATTAACCTTCTCAGAGTCATCTGCGTGATTAATTCTTGTGATAACGTAATTTTAGATGAAATTTTCTTACTGTTTTATGTGTGAATATATGAGTATGATAAATGTATAATTGCGAGTCTCTTATCAGGTGTGTCAACTGGCATAAATGTTTTGACGTGTAAATAACTATTGTTCTTTACTGTGTATGTTTAAGGAAAGTTCTCCATGTTTATCATGTGACAAGACGTATGCCGCGAGCGTCAGGAAGAGGGCGAATTAGAACAATGTTGTAGTCGTATAAACACTGTGTTGGAGTAGCACTGAAGTAGCTTGTTGGATCAACTAGTAGTGGATAGAAGTAGAATTTTGAGTAATGCATGTTTATGAGTAGTTAGTTTGTAGAATAGACAACAGGTGTGCATGTGTGTGTGTAAATAACATGTGAACCCTATGCTGTCCTGACCTATACTTGCACTAGGCATAATCCTAATCATTTTAATGAATTAATAAGTAGCATTTGAGTTATTATAACGTAAGTGAACCACATTTGTGATGGGGATTTAAATATTATATTGTCAGTTCATTTAATTTTTATATTTACATTGTCAAGTCATTTCACTTTTATTTTTACATTGTCAAGTCATTTAACTTTTATTTTTATATTGTCGATTCATGTAAATTTTTTTATTTAAAAAAAATTAAGTCTCACTTTCGTTCTTAAAAATTGTGAAAGACAATGCGAAGTGGTATTATGTATGACATTTTGTAATCACATAAGTATGACGAACAATTTCTGTGAATGCAGTTGAGAACATGAAAGCGAACCGGCTAAACTCTTACGAGACAGCGGGAGCAGCGAGGAGGAGGGCTAGTTGTAAACTGGCGGGTTTCCCAGCAGGACACGCTGTCAACCGGGCCAGTTCGGGAGCGCGGTCGACAACAAAAGAAGGGCACGCGACAAACACTTTCCCTTGCACCTGGAGCTAATGGGCGGCCGCCCCAGTTGTGGAGGCGATGACCTGAGTTGGGCGAGCGGTCCATCGCGCGGAAATCCATCTGCTGGCAACGCACCGCATGCACGCGACCACGGCGAGACGGGCGCGGTGAAACGACAGAAGACAGGGGATAAAGGGGCGTGGAGCCTTTTGACAGGTACTGTCCAGAGAAACTGGCAGACTTCAACGACGCCTATCAACATTTCCTGACGGATGCCCGCTGTCAAGCGACAGTAAATCATGGTTCGATGTTCTCTCGTCGCTAAGGGTGGCACAAAGAAGAGCCATTAAGTGTCAACCTTGCCCAGGAATATCAAACTGGCGAGCCAATTGAGGATAACTCAAGAATGTAACAACACAAGGGTCGTGGAGCCTTTTGACACATACTGTCCAGAGAAATCGGCAGACTTCAATCACGCCTATCAACATTTCCTGGCGGATGCCCACTGTCAAGCGACAGTAAATCATAGTTCGATGTTCTCTGGTAGCTAAGGGTGGCACAAAGAAGAGCCATTAAGTGTCATCCTTGCCCAGGAATATCAACCTGGCGTGTCAAACGAGGACACTACACGGATTTGACAACACAAACATGGAACCAAATCGAGATGTACGTGACACAGGCCACCGAGACAAATTTCATGAGAGGGCAGAGACGGCGGGATTGCACGCAACAGATGGACAAAAATCCCTACTGACAGCTGCGGCGACGAACCCCCCTCCTCCCCCACCCCTTATATTGTGCCACGGAACAGTGGAAGTACTGAGTGTGTCAGTGAACAGTGATTATACGGTTCTTAGTCCAGTGCATATACGTGTGTTTCTGTCACAGAAACTTTGACTCGTGTGTTTTGCAGGGGTTCGATTTATTGGTGTTTATTAGACTGACTCTTGTATTTTGCAGGGGTTGTATTTATTGTTTTTTTTTAGACTTTGACTCTTGTATTTTGCAGGTGTTTTATTTATTGGTGTTTTTTTTTAGATGTTGACTATTGTACTTTCAGAGCTGTTTTATTGATCAATGTTTGTTCTTGTGTGATGTATTAGATTTGTGATATTTTGTTTCGTAAATTCATTCCTGTGGCATTGCTTCGTTTATCAGATAGCTATTCATTCTCATTGGACTGTGATCGATTAGCTTTTGCATGGGGCATATTTATAGTGAGGAACCCCATAAGGCTAACAATCACTTAATTAATTGTAGTATCATTATAATGACACAGTGGTCATTGTTTGCTAACTAACTAAAATATAGTACAGTGATTAAATTAGTGCCACAAAGTTATTTTAATTCTACAAATCATTAGTTTTATAAGATATAGAATTTTTTTGCGATAACCACTTTGTAAAACATGTTTTTTCTCTTATCATTTTCTTGCTTTTGCGGATTGTGCATTGTAATGTTCTCCTTTATAATACTGATGTTCTTTCATGTTCTTTTTTAATTGCTCTGGCACCTTTGCTATTTTCATAAATTTTGCTTGTTAATAAACAGTCACAAATTTTCCTGTGATCAGTTGGCTCTTGCAATAAGCAAATACTGGTGAACTTCATAAGGGAAACAACCAGAAATTTTTTTCATATTAATGACACAGGAACCATTGTTCTTACTTGCTGACGGAAATAGGTCTACACTATCTTTTAAATAGGTGTCACAGATTGTGTTCTTTTTTTCTGTTTGAAATTAGTAGATTTGTTGAAATTATTGTGTTTTAGCAAGTAGCTGGTGACCTTTTGCCTTTTCTTTACACTTTTGGTTTAAGTAGGGTGTGAGAAGCCTGCTTGGGAATGTCCTAGCATGGCCAGAAAATTCCCTGCACAGTCTTTTCCCGGAGCGTTGGGGTTATGAAAGTTCACTGTTGGATTCCTTTCATGTTTAATTTCTTAAATCTGTTGTCATTTACGGCATAAATTCCTCTTCTAAATTTACTGTGGCGTTTCTGACTATCTGGGAGGAGACTGAGTAGTGGAACGTGTTACTTTTACACATAAACAAGAACGATCTGTCACACTACTACACTTTAAAACAGTTTATATGTAATTCGTGTCACACAGTCTCATACGGAACCTACATCCGCTTTCTTTTATATACTATATATGATAAGATACTGTCATCCCCCTTCCCTTCTGTGTGAGAGGATGAATGAGCAAATGTATTTCTAGTTGCATGCTTGAGGGTAGCAGACAAGCCTGTCTGCTGGAGAACAGTAGGACCAACGTCGGAACAGGTAGCTACGCTTTCTAAAAGCAATGAGGTTTCTGTCCTTAGTATGGTCCTGTCTGTCCGTTGTCATGTTGGTATAGGAAGCTGCCCCTCTGGCCACTTCCGTTTGTATTTGTGAGCCACCCCTCAGGAAGGGACCAGTCAGTCTGTCCGTGGAGAGCGTCTGAAGTAATAAGATCTCCGCCTAAGCGCGTGCCTGCTAAGTCCGTAGGACAATGGATTTCTTAAGTTCAGCCTAACTGAAAATTTAATCACCTTTATTTCAGGTTTAGCTCTAAAATATCTAATGTTATCTTAAATTGCAACGCAGTGTAATTCGCGTGTGAAGTTCAGATTATTTTCCGGTAGTTGCTTTGTCACTACTTTGTGAGTAAAGTGGAACCATGTGTTTTTCAGTAACTCTATCTAAGATCATCAATCTTAAATGCGAATGTGTGTGAGATTATAACGTCTCTTCTTGACAATATTTTGCAATATAGCAACTTTTCTTTATGTTCAACCCACGTGGGGTGTACTTTGTGACACCTGTACCACGTGCTTATACGATTGTTTGACCCATCAGGTTAATAGTAAGACGATAGTAACCAGTGCGAGGTTTTTCTTTTGTAAATTGCTTTTCGATCTAATTTATTTTAATTATCAAAATTATTGTGGAGTTACACTCTTTGTGTAAACCAAGTTGACCACGTGAAGCATGTGGTGTAATCATCACAATAGCCCTCAGCTATTCTTTTTGCAAAGATTTCACAAAGAGTTAATATGAATTTAGTATACCAGTGTGTGGTAATTACATGACGGACAGGATTGTGCTACAAACGTAACTTCTTTGGGTGAAAATTGAATCAGTTGGTAGTGGTTAATTTTCTCTTGCATATGTTTCAACATTTTTCGTGTGTTAGTTTATGAATGCAGTGTTGTATGCAGTCTCCCAATCTTGGCTCCATATTTGATGTGTTCCATAAGATTACAAACTCACATTTTCCACAATCCTAAATAAGGCACCAGTTTAGTTTAATATGCTGAAATTTCAATGATCAATGTTAAAATATATATATATATCACCGGTTGTCGTATGAATATTAAAAGATTATAATTAATATTAGTCTGGTTGGAATTTGGTAAGCTAGACTGGATACCTGGTGAAACAGTTTCTCAGTAATCCATGGTTAACTTCCCCAGACAACTCACAGCTTTTAACCCGGTTTTAATGTCCAGCAGCACCGCTTTCATAGCAAATCAAAGCAACAATATTGCAATGGTCCTGTCTGTCCCTTGTCATGTTGGTATAGGAAGCTGCCTCTCTGGTCACTTCCGTTTGTATCTGTGACGCACCCTCGGCAGGGGGCCCATGGCAGTCGGTCCGCGGCGAGCATCTGAAGTGGTAAGATCTCCAGCTAAGCGCGTCTCTGCTAAGTCCGTAGGGCAATGAATTTCTTAAGTTCAGCCGAACTGAAAATTTAATCAACTTTATTTCAGGTTTAGATCTAAAATATCTAATGTAATCTTAAATTGCAACACAGTGTAATTAGAGTGTGAAGTTCAGAATATCTTCCAGTAGTTGCTTTGTCACTACCTTGTGAGTAAAGTGGAACCACTTGTGGATGATCCGTAACTCTAACTAAGATCATCAATCTTAAATGCGAATGTGCATGAGATTATAATGTCTCGTCTTGACAATACTTTTCAATATAGCAACTTTTCTTTATGTTCAACCCACATGGGGTGTACTTTGTGAGACCAGTACCACGTGCTTATACAATTGTTTGACCCATCAATTTAATAGTAAGATGATAGTAACCAGTGCGAGGATTTTCTTTTGTAATTTGTGTTTCGATGTAATTTATTTTAATTATCAAAATTGTTGTGGAGTTACACTCTTTGTGTAAACCAAGTTGACCTCGTGAAGCATTTAGTGTAATCATCAGAGTAGCCCTCAGCTATTCTTTTCGGAAAATTTCACAGAGAGTTAGCATGAATTTAGTATACCAGTGTGTGGTAATTTCATGACGGACAGGATTGCACTACGAACGCAACTTCTTTGGGTGAAAATTGAATCGGTTGGTTGTGGTTAATTTCCTCTTGCATATGTTTCAACGTTCTTTGTGTGTTATTTTATGAATGCAGTGTTGTATGTAGTCTCCCAATCTTGGCTCCCTATTTGATGTGTTCCGTAAGATTACAAACTCACATTTTCACAGTCCTAAATAAGGCACCAGCATAGTTATGACTCAAGTTTAATATGCTGAAATTTCAATGATCAATGTTAAAATAAATTTCCAAATATAAACTGATTTATTTCTTTTTATTTAAATTCTCTTTTATATATATATATATATATATATATATATATATATATATATATCAATCACTGGTTGTCGTATGACTATTAAAAGATTATAATTAATGTTAGTCTGGTTGGGAATTTGGTAAGCTAGACTGGATACCTGGTGAAACAGTTGCTTAGTAATGCAAAGTTAACTTCCCCAGACAGCTCACAGCTTTTAACCCACTTGTGTGGTCATGAATAGCAGCACCGCTTGCAGAACAAATTAAAGCAACAACATTACATATGGCGACCCTGTTCTGTGATTCCGCTAGACTCTGGAATATCCGGAACGTTAGATTGTGAGCGTTGAATAATCTTAATTTTTTTCCCTGCAGCGCTCAAACAACTTCTGCGTTGTTTCTGAGCAGACTTTCAAATGATTCGCGGCGTTGTTGAGTGGCGTTGTGTTGTTTGTCTTGTTGTTTTGTTTTCTTTATTTGTGTGTTTTATATGTGTGTGTGTGTTTTTTTTCTCGCTTGTAAATTGCACTGCTTCAACTAAAGATAAAAATTTGTTTTGCGTGTGAAAAAGTGTGTACTAGGTTGGGTACCTTTCGTGTGACTGTCGTAATTTTTGGGGGATACATTTATTCTGATTAGTGTGTTGCGTACCGGGTATAAATTGAACTAATGCAGACACGTAATCAAGCTAAAAGTAGGCGGTCCAATATCTTAAGCAACATGGACCAAGGGGGTAATTTGATTTCGAATATTAACGCGTCGGACGGTTCCGAAAATGCATTGGGGAATATTTCACAGGAAATGCAAAACAGGACGAATGGGCTCACATCAGAGCCAGAAATTAATTTGCCTCCAACTAACCAAATTGATTTGGCAGAACTCATGAAAGCCTTATTGCAACAAAATAAAGAAAACGCAGAGAAATCAGAAAAATCGTTCCGAGAACACCAAGAATCATCCGAAAAATCGATCCGTGAGCTAGGAGAACAAATGACGCAGAAATCTGAAAAATCGATCCGCGAGCTAGGCGAACAAATGACGCAGAAATCTGAAAAATCGATCCGCGAGCTAGGCGAACAAATAGACGAAAAACTAATCCAGCAGACAAATAAAGTCGACAAGTCGATGCAGAGAGTGTCCGATGATATCTCACAAAGAATAAACAATCTGGTAAGTGAAATAAAAAGTGATATTATGAAAGAATTAGGCCGTACATTTGAACAAATCGATGATCGTCTGCAAGCCTTAGAACAGGGCAAGCGGAGTCGCGATAACAATACTACACCAGTAGTGGTCGCAGAGACCGAAGAAGTGCATTCACTTCTTAGATTTCAGAACGGACAGTTCGAAGTCAACAGGCGGCACAAAGCTGTAACAGGCGAATTACAAGAACACGTGGCGCATCTGGAAAGCCGCATGGGGTGTGATTCCAAACTCGCCAATAGCACTAAAAATAGCTGTACAAACAGTGCAGAGAGGGACCCACGAGGGAGATTTTGACGACAGGGAGGAATGTATTTTGAGGGGCAGACATGAGAAAAATAGAAACATTCAAGGGCCTCGCCGGGAGGAAATGCGGGGATTTGATTTCAAACATTTCCTTGCGGTGAGAATGTTTGAGATATTTCGAAATTCGCAAAAAGTAATACATCCACGAGCATGGCTCGAGCAATTTGAATTCTGTCTTCCCCCTGACTGGGCAAGTTCACGTAAGATAGAATATATGTGTGGCTATTTAGAAGGCGAACCGGAGATTCACATGAGGTCGGCAGCGCGACACTGCAACTCCACTCGGGAGTTTCGACAAGTCTTTCTGTCCGCCAATAGGTCGGAAGCGGCACAAGATAGGGTCAAGCATGGCATAATTATGCTGCCAAATTTGAACCAGTCTGGTTTCGGCAGCCCACCACATCTATTCGACCACATGCTGCAGGCGAATCAATTTATATACGACCCATACGGGCCTGCAGAAATAATTAGGTTATGCATCACCAAATTGCCGATGCAATTGCGCCACGTCATCCTTGCAGGACGATGCAAAGAGGATGTGGAAACGTTTAAGACACTTCTCCAAAAGTTGGAAAGAATACAGGAGAATGCTCGCCCAATCAGGCACAAAGTTATTACGGGGCACAGCAGCGTGACCGCAGTCGTGACCGTAGTACTAAGCAACTGCGTGACTGGTCGTCGCGACGCGAACGGAACAATAATCGGGACCGGCCGTATAGAAACTGGGGTGACAGTCGCGAACACAGGTGGTGCCTTGCCCACTAGAGCCGAGACTACGCCGGAACGCAATTGTTGACTTAGCTTTACGCAACATCCAGTGTGCAGCAGAAGCCAGAGTCAAGGCGTATAAGAAAAACGTGAGAAAAACAGTGCTTCATGTAGGACAAGAAGTTCTTATCAGATCACACAAGCTGTCTAACAAACGGTCAGCTGTCTGTAAGAAATTTTTGTAATGTCTTTAACGGCCCGTAGTGGATAAGGAAGATTTCTCATAAAAACGCAATAGAAGTTGAAACTCTGCGATCGAAGACAACAAAAGGGCTACACCATGTGTCACACATAAAACCATACATTGAGTAGAAAGGACAGTGATTAGTAGAGTGGACGGCGAAGAGAAAGAATTGATTACTTTACATTTGTGACATACGCATTTTGAATAATATTTTGGTAAAAATAATGATAAACATGTTTCTATGTGATTGATTGAAGTGATGTTTGTTTTTTTTTCCTTTCCTTGTGCAATTAGGATCTAGGTTGGTTCAAATGTGAAGATAAAAAGTTTCTTTGTGAATGAGTGAAATGCTGTTTATGGTTTTTTTTTTTTTTTTTTTTTTTTTGTAAAATGAAAAGAGTCACTCCTGGGAGAAGTAAGATCTGTGTTGAATTAATGCAAAACTCAGGGGAATATCCGCTCTGTGGGTGTTATGGGTCTGGCAAACCCAGGTCCCTAGCTGTTAGTAGCCTTGTTTCCCATTTTCTGCTTTCAGTGCTACTATCTATCTATTACTATTCTATATCTGTCAGTATAAATGAGGATCTCTTACTATAGTATGCGTCCTGTATGAATATTTTAAGGTAGGAGAACTCTGAGAAAGGAATGAGTAAGTTTAGAATCTTGAAAACGGGATGCAATAATACAATTGTTTAACCATTGGCTTCCCAATATGCGATGATATGTTACCATTGATGATATATGACTTTTTTGTTCTTTATAGCTGTCTGTGGATTTCGTCAGTATATTGATTCCTTCAAGGTGAAAGAAGAATTGTGGTTTGTGTAATTTACGTGGCCTGAAATATTATTGTGGTAGTCAAATAAGAGCAGTCTTTCAGCAAATGGAGAATGGAACAGAAATATGGATCCTTTCTGTAGTCTAAATTGATGTCGAGCCAGAGCCTGAAAAATTATTCTTCGTTAATATTTGTCCTAGAAAAGCGACGTTTATGTGTTTTGCTGATGCTGTGAGCGTTACAGCTTACTGTTTTCGCTGGTGCGGGATGCACTGCAGCCTATATGAGTTGAACTGAAGAAATTTCCTTCTTGAAGGTAGAGGAAGATTAAATAATTTTGATTATGGGACCGAAGGAAAGCTTGGTTTAATGTAATAAGGATGAAGCAAAACATTTGTCATTTAAACTACGGGATGGTTAGGACCTTTTGTGTCAGTTGTAAGTTCAATAGGATGTTAAGATGAAACTGTTTTACAGAATAGAGGAGACCACAATTTTGCCATTCATGAGAAATGAATCCAGAATAACCACCACAGGCGAAATAACTGATTTGGAAGCGAAAGGTAATTTAAAGAAGGAACGAAATTGGAGCAAAATGGATAAGAAAATGTAGTATAACCTGTATGATGAAAAAATTTTTACCCTTCTCAGAATCATCTGTGTGATTAATTCTTGTAATAACGTAATTTTAGATGAAATTGTCTTACTGCTTTATGTATAGACATATAAGTATGATAAATGTATAATTGCAAGTCTCTTATCAGGTGTGTCAACTGGTATAAATGTTTTTGCATGTAAATAACCATTGTTCTTTTTACTATGTATGTTTAAGGAAAGTTTCTCCATATTTATCATATGACAAGACATGTGCTGCGAGCGTCAAGAAGAGGACGAATTAGAACAATGATGTAGTGGTATAAACACTATGTTGAAGTAGCATTGAAGTAGCTTGTTGGATTACATAGTAGTGGATTGAAGTAAAATTTTGAGTAATTCATGTTTATGGGTAGTTGGTTTGTAGAACAGACAACAGGTGTGCATGTGTGTGTGTAAATAACATGTGAACCCTATGCTTTCCTCACATATACTTGCACAAGGCATAATTCTACTCATTTCAGTGAATTAATAAGTAGCATTTGGTTTATTAAAACGCAAGTGAATTATTTAAATTTGAAGCATACCACATTAGTGATGTAGATTTAGATATTATATTGTCAGTTCATTTAATTTTTATTTTTATACTGTCAAGCCTTTCACTTTTATTTTTTTATATTGTCAAGTTATTTAACTTTTATTTTTATATTGTCAATTCATGTAACTTTTTTATTTAAAAAACATTAAGTCTGACTTTTGTTCTTAAAAATTCTGAAAGACAATACTAAGTGGTATTATGTATGACATTTTGTAATCACATAACTATGATGAACAATTTCTGTGAATGCAGTTGAGAACGTGAAAGCAAACAGGCAAAACTCTTATGGGACAGCGGGAGCAGTGAGGAGGAGGACTAGTTGTAAACAGGCGGGTTTCCCAGCAGGACACACTGTCAGCCGGGCCACTTCTGGAGCGCGGTCGACAACAAAAGAATGGTGTGGGGCAAACACTTTCCCTTGCACCCGGAGCTAATGGCCGGCCACACCAGTGCGACCCATTGTGGAGGCGATGACCTGAGATGGCCGAGCGGTCCACCGTGCGGAAATCTATCTGCTGGCAACGCACCACACGCACGCGACCGTGACGAGACGGCCACGGTGAAACGATAGAAGACAGGGGATAAAGGGGCATGGAGCCTTTTGACGGGTACTGTCCAGAGAAACTTGCAGACTTCAACAACGCCTGTCAACATTTCCTGGCGGAAGGCCATTGTCAAGCGACAGTAAATTATGGTTCGGTGTTCTCTGGTAGTTAAGGGTGACACAAAGAACAGCCACTAAGTGTCATCCTTGCCCAGGAATATCAAACCAGCGAGCCAATTGAGGATAACTCAAGAATTTAACAACACAGAGGGCGTGGAGCCTTTTGACACATACTGTCCAGACAAACTGGCAGACTTCAATGACGCCTATCAACATTTCCTGGCGGATGCCCATTGTCAAGCGACAGTAAATCATGGTTTGATATTCTCAGGTCGCTAAGGGTGGCACAAAGAAGAGCCATTAAGTGTCATCCTTGCCCAGAAAAATCAACCTGGCGATTTAAACGAGGATACCACACGAATTTGACAGCACAAGCATGGAACCAAATGGAGATGTACGTGACAAGGGCCACTAACAGAAACATCATGAGAGGGCAGAGATGGCGAGATTGCACACAACAGATGGACAAAAATCCTTATTGACAGCTGCGGCGACGAGCTCCCCCCCACCCCCCTCCTATATTGTGCCTCGGAACAGTGGAACTACTGAGTGTGCAGGTAAACAGTGATTGTACAGTTCTTAGTCCAATGCATATACGTGTGTTTCTTTCAGAGAAACTTTGACTCGTGTATTTTGCAGGGGTTCGATTTATTGGTGTTTTTTTTATTACACTATTTCTTGTATTTTGCAGGTGTTCTATTTATTGTTTTTTTAGACATTGACTGTTGTATTTTGCAGGTATTTTATTTATTGGTGTTTTTTTTATGTTGACTATTGTACTTTCAGAGCTGTTTTATTTATCAATGTTTGTTTTTGTGTGATGTATTAGAATTGTGATCTCTTGTTTCGTAAATTCGTTCCTGTGGCATTGCTTCGTTTATCAATCAGATAGCTATTCGTTCTCATTGGACTGTGATCGATTAGCCTTTGCATGGGGCATATATATAGTGAGGAACCCCATAAGGGTAACAATCACATAAATAATTGTAGTTTCAGTACAATGACACAGTGATCATTGTTTGCTAACTAACTGAAATAGAGTGATTAAATTAGTGCCACAAAGTTATTTTAATTCTACATATTATTAGTTTTATAAGATATAGAATTTTTTGCGATAACCACTTTGTAAAACATGTTTTTTATCTTATTATCATTTTTCTTGCTTTTGCGGATTGTGCATTGTTATGTTCTGCTTTATAATACTAATGTTATTTTTATGTCTTTTTAAATTGCTGTGGCACCTTTGCTATTTTCATAAATTTTACTGGTTAATAAACAGTCACAAATTTTCCTGTGATTAGTTGGCTCTTGCAATGAGCAAATACTGGTGAACTCCATAAGGGTAACAACCAGAAATAGTTTTCATATTAATGACACAGAGACCATTGTTTTTACTTGCTGACCAAATTAGGTCTACACTATGTTTTAAACAGGTGTCACAGATCGTTTTTTTTTTCTCTTTGATATTGGTACATTCTAAAGATGTCTTGGAATTATTGTGTTTTAGCAAATAGCTGGTGACCTTTTGCCTTTTCTTTACATTTTTGGTTTAAGTTGGATGTGAGAAACCTGCTTGGGAATGTCCTAGCATGGCCAGAAAATTCCCTGCACAGTCTTTTCCCGGAGCGTTGGGGTTATGAAAGGTCTCTGTTGGATTCCATTCATGTTAATTTCTTAAAACTGTTGTCATTTACGGCATACATTCCACTTCTAAATTTACTGTGGTGTTTCTGACTAGCTGGGAGGAGACTGAACGGTGGAACATGTTACTTTTACACACAAAACAGGAACGATCTGTCGCACTACTACACTTTAAAACACAGTTTATATGTAATTCATGTCACACAGTCTCATACAGAACCTACATCCGCTTTCTTTTACATACTGTATATGATAAGATACTGTCATCCCCCTTCCCTTCTGTGTGAAAGGTTGAATGAGCAAATGTATTTCTAGTTGCAGGCTTGATGGTAGCAGACAAGCCTGTCTGCTAGAGAACAGTAGGACCAACGTCGGAACAGGTAGCTACGCTTTCTAAAAGCAAAGAGGTTTCTATTCTTAGTGTGGTCCTGTCTGTCCCTTCTCATGTTGGTATAGGAAGCTGCCTCTCTGGTCACTTCCGTTTGTATCTGTGACGCACCCTCGGCAGGGGGCCCACGGCAGTTGGTCCGCGGCGAGCGTCTGAAGTGGTAAGATCTCCGGCTAAGTGCATCTCTGCTAAGTCCGTAGGACAATGGATTTCTTAAGTTCAGCCTAACTGAAAATTTAATCACTCTTATTTCAGGTTTAGATCTAAAACATCTAATGTAATCTTAAATTGCAACGCGGTGTAATTAGAGTGTGAAGTTCAGAATATCTTCCAGTAGTTGCTTTGTCACTACCTTGTGAGTAAAGTGGAACCACTTGTGGATGATCCGTAACTCTAACTAAGATCATCAATCTTAAATGCGAATGTGCATGAGATTATAATGTCTCGTCTTGACAATACTTTTCAATATAGCAACTTTTCTTTATGTTCAACCCACATGGGGTGTACTTTGTGAGACCAGTACCACGTGCTTATACAATTGTTTGACCCATCAATTTAATAGTAAGATGATAGTAACCAGTGCGAGGATTTTCTTTTGTAATTTGTGTTTCGATGTAATTTATTTTAATTATCAAAATTGTTGTGGAGTTACACTCTTTGTGTAAACCAAGTTGACCTCGTGAAGCATTTAGTGTAATCATCAGAGTAGCCCTCAGCTATTCTTTTCGGAAAATTTCACAGAGAGTTAGCATGAATTTAGTATACCAGTGTGTGGTAATTTCATGACGGACAGGATTGCACTACGAACGCAACTTCTTTGGGTGAAAATTGAATCGGTTGGTTGTGGTTAATTTCCTCTTGCATATGTTTCAACGTTCTTTGTGTGTTATTTTATGAATGCAGTGTTGTATGCAGTCTCCCAATCTTGGCTCCATATTTGATGTGTTGCGTAAGATTACAAACTCACATTTTCACAATCCTAAATAAGGCACCAGTTTAGTTATGAACAAGTTTAATATGCTGAAATTTCAACAGAGCAATGATCAATGTTAAGATAAATGTCCAAATATAAACTGATTTATTTCTTTTTATGTAAATTGTCTTTTTATATATATATCACTGGTTATCGTAAGATGAGTACTAAAAGATTGTAATTAATGTTAGTCTGGTTGGGAATTTGGTAAGCTAGACTGGATACCTGGTGAAACAGTTGCTCAGTAATGCAAGGTTAAATTCCCCAGATAGCTCACAGCTTTTAACCCGCTTTTATTGTCTTGAATATCAGCACCGCTTTCAGAACAACTTAATGCATCAACATTACAATACCTGTTATTCGATAATTTTGTTCAGTCGCAACAAATATCGGATGTTGGTAGTGGAAGTGCCGAAAGGTATAGAGATATAATAATGTTTCACTACTATTTAAATGAAAATTAATGTGTATGCCAGTATAAGCGTAGTATACAAAAAACACAAGTGCAGTAGTTAGAATTCCAAATCACGTGCTGCCTGCAATAAACAGGCTAATCAGAGTTAAGCAACATGTGCCATTAATATTAGTGTGCTTACTACCCTTAAGAGCAAAGGTGCTTTATTTCCTCAAGAAAATAACGAAATGGAGCTGATGTCGAGCACTTGCGATTGGAGAGTTCAGAATTTGTTGGTGACAGATTATTACTAGGAAGTTTATGTCAAGGAAAATTTTATTTTAGTTTACATAACAAATATGTGTGTTGTTGTCAGTCCTGAGACTGGTTTGATGCAGCTCTCCATGCTACTCTATCCTGTTGTGCAAGCCTCTTCATCTCCCAGTACCTACTGCAGCCTACATCCTTCTGAATCTGCTTAGTGTATTCATCTCTTTGTCTCCCTCTACGATTGTTACCCTCTACGCTGCCCTCCAGTACTAAATTGGTGATCCCTTGATGCCTCAGAACATGTGCTACCAGTCGATCCCTTCTTCTAGTCAACTTGTGCCACAAACTCCTCTTCTCCGCAATACTATTCAATACCTCCTCATTAGTTGTGTGATCTACTCATCTAATCTTTACCATTCTTCTCTAGCACCACATTTCGAAAGCTTCTATTCTCTTCTTGTCTAAACTATTTATCGTCCACATTTCACTTCCATACATGGCTACGCTCCATACAAATACTTTCAGAAACGACTTCCTGACAAGTAAATCAATACTCGATGTTAACAAATTTGTCTTCTTCAGAAACGCTTTCCTTGCCATTGCCAGTCTACGTTTTATATCCTCTCTACTTCGACCATCATCAGTTATTTTGCTCCCCAAATAGCAAAACTCCTTTACTACTTTGTGTCTCATTTCCCAATCTAATTCCCGCAGCATCACCCGACTAAATGCAACTACATTCCATTATGCTCGTTTTGCTTTTGTTGATGTTCATCTTATACCGTCCTTTCAAGACACTGTCCATTCCGTTCAACTGCTCTTCCAAGTCCTTTGCTGTCTCTGACAGAATTACAAAGTCATCGGTGAATCTCAAAGTTTTTATTTCTTCTCCATGGATTTTAATTCCTACTCAGAATTTTTCTTTTGGTTTCTTCACTGCTTGCTCAATATACAAATTGAATAGCATCGGGGAGAGACTACAAACCTGTCTCACTCCCTTCCCAACCACTGCTTCCCTTTCATACACCTCGACCCTTATAAGTGCCATCTGGTTTCTGTACAAATTGTAAATAGTTTTTCGCTCCCTGTATTTTACCCATGCCGCCTTCAGAATTTGAAAGAGAGTATTCCAGTTAACATTGTCAAAAGCTTTCTCTAAGTCTACAAATGCTAGAAACGTAGGTTTGCCTTTCCTTAAGCTTTCTTCTAAGATAAGTCGTAGGGTCAGTATTGCCTCACCTGTTCCAACATTTCTACGGAATCCAAACTGATCATCCCCGAGGTCGGCTTCTACCAGTTTTTCGATTCGTCTGTAAAGAATTCGTGTTAGTATTTTACAGCTGTGTCTTATTAAACTGATAGTTCGGTAATTTTAGCATCTGTCAACACCTGCTTTCTTTGGGATTGGAATTATTATATTCTTCTAGAAGTCTGAGGGAATTTCGCCTGTCTCATACATCTTGCTCACCAGATGGTAGAGTTTTGTCAGGACTGGCTCTCCCAAGGCTGTCAGCAGTTCTAATGGAATGTTGTCTACTCCTGGGGCCTTGTTTCGACTTAGGTTTTTCAGTGCTCTGTCAAACTCTTCACGCAGTATCATATCTCCCATTTCATCTTCATCTACCTCCACTTCCATTTCCATAATATTGTCCTCAAGAACATCGCCCCTGTATAGACCCTCTATATACTCCTTCCACCTTTCTGCTTTCCCTTCTTTGCTTAGAACTGGGTTTTCATCTGAGCTCTTGATATTCATGCAAGTGGTTCTCTTTTCTCCAAATGTCTCTTTAATTTTCCTGTAGGCAGTATCTATCTTACCCCTCATAAGATGAGCCTCTACATCCTTACATTTGTTCTCTAGCCATCCCTGCTTAGCCATTCTGAACTTCCTGTCCATCTCATTCCTTTTTGCCTGCTTCACTTGCTGCATTTTTGTATTTTCTCCTATCATCAATTAAATTCAGTATCTATTCTGTTACCCAAGGATTTCTACTAGCCCTCGTCTTTTTACCTAATTGTTCCTCTGCTGCCTTCACTATTTCATTCCTCAAAGCTACACATTCTTCTTCTACTGTATTTCTTTCCCCCATTCCTGTCAATTGTTCCCTTATGCTCGCCCTGAAACTCTGTACAACCTCTGGTTCTTTCAGTTTATCCAGGTCCCATCTCCTTAAATTCCCACCTTTTTGCAGTTTCTTCAGTTTTAATCTGTGTAAATATGTGTAGCACATGTTATATCCTTATACTAAACCACGTAGTTTCTAAAAAATTTATCTATTTCACAAATACAGACAGTGTCAAAAATATACAAACGATAAAGGACACTAACGTGAGTTTTTTGAGATAAGGAACCAATAGGTAGAAATATTTTTGAATGAGAATGCGTGTGAGGCACGAATTTATGAACTGCTTACGCTTCTGCATCGAAGTTGGCGTTATACCGAAGAAAATAAGTACTTCAACCACCGGAAATGTGTCCTCGCTGGAGTTTCCCCCTCTAGCACCGCATGAAGACGGCATGTGAACCACCGATGAATAATGCAGAAGTGCAGACGAACTGGTTAACACGGTCCTAGCTGCCTGTTACATTACACAACGGACAACGGGTATGAGTGAGACTGTGCCTCAAAATTCTATGCGCCATTGTAATGCATCCAGTGAGAATGGTAGCCGTCACTATCAGTACTTTCTGTGAGGTTTAGTTGTTGCTTAAGTGTGTAAATTGTTTATGCCAGTAAAAAAAACTGAATATTCATTCCGACCTTAGGTTTTCATCAAAGTACTTAGTTTATCATTCGTGACTGTCTCCGAACAGCGGAAAAAAATGTAGTCAGGCCAGGACACACCATTCATCTACCGTGTATTACATCCTGTAGCATACAGAGTGAGAGACAATTAGATAGATAGATAAATAGAGAGAGAGACAGAGTTTACAAACTCCTTCATGTATGCTGATTATTGGACCTTGTACATTGTCATTAATTAATATGTTGTTATACTTCAAGGATACACTGAAGGGCCAAAGAAACTTGTACACTTACCTAATATCGTGTAGGGGCCTCGCGAGCACGCAGAAGTGTCGCAACACAACGTGGCTTGGACTCCACTACTGTCTGATGTAGTGATGGAGGGAATTGACACCATGAATCCTGCAGCGCTATCCATAAATCGTAAGAGTACGAAGGGGTGGAGGTCTCTTCTGAACAGCATGTTGCAAGGTATTCCAGATATGTTGAATAATGTTCATGTCTGGGGAGATCGGTGGCCAGAGGAAGTGTTTAAACTCAGAAGAGTGTTCCTCGAGCCACTCAATAGCAATTCCCACACCAATACAGCGCTTCCACCAGCTTGAAGAATCCCGTACTGACATGCAGGGGCCATGGATTCACGAGGTTGTCTCCGTACCTGTACACATCCATCCGCTCGATACAGTTTGAAACGAGACTCGTCCGACCAAGCAACATGTTTCCATTCATCTACAGTCTAATGTCGGTTTGACGAGACCAGACGAGGCGTAAAGCTGTGTGTCGCGCAGTCATCAAGGGTACACGACTTTGGTTCCAAAAGCCAAAATGGTTCAAATGGCTCTGAGCACTATGGGACTTAACATCTGATGTCATCAGTCCCCTAGAACTTAGAACTACTTAAACATAACTAACCTAAGGACATCACACAAATCCATGCCCGAGGCAGGATTCGAACCTGCGACCGTAAGCAGTCACGCGGTTCCAGACTGAAGCGCCTAGAACCGCTCGGCCACCGCGGCCGGCTCCAAAAGCCCATATCGATGATGATTCATTGAATGGTTCGCACGCATGCCTACACTAGTTTTTTTGGTGCTTCAGTGCATATGTGTACATTGTGCTTGATTCACTCAAATATGTAATTGTACACTCCTGGAAATTGAAATAAGAACACCGTGAATTCATTGTCCCAGGAAGGGGAAACTTTATTGACACATTCCTGAGGTCAGATACATCACATGATCACACTGACAGAACCACAGGCACATAGACACAGGCAACAGAGCATGCACAATGTCGGCACTAGTACAGTGTATATCCACCTTTCGCAGCAATGCAGGCTGCTATTCTCCCATGGAGACGATCGTAGAGATGCTGGATGTAGTCCTGTGGAACGGCTTGCCATGCCAATTCCACCTGGCGCTTCAGTTGGACCAGCGTTCGTGCTGGACGTGCAGACCGCGTGAGACGACGCTTCATCCAGTCCCAAACATGCTCAATGGGGGACAGATCCGGAGATCTTGCTGGCCAGGGTAGTTGACTTACACCTTCTAGAGCACGTTGGGTGGCACGGGATACATGCGGACGTGCATTGTCCTGTTGGAACAGCAAGTTCCCTTGCCGGTCTAGGAATGGTAGAACGATGGGTTCGATGACGGTTTGGATGTACCGTGCACTATTCAGTGTCCCCTCGACGATCACCAGTGGTGTACGGCCAGTGTAGGAGATCGCTCCCCACACCATGATGCCGGGTGTTGGCCCTGTGTGCCTCGGTCGTATGCAGTCCTGATTGTGGCGCTCACCTGCACGGCGCCAAACACGCATACGACCATCATTGGCACCAAGGCAGAAGCGACTCTCATCGCTGAAGACGACACGTCTCCATTCGTCCCTCCATTCACGCCTGTCGCGACACCACTGGAGGCAGGCTGCACGATGTTGGGGCGTGAGCGGAAGACGGCCTAACGGTGTGCGGGACCGTAGCCCAGCTTCATGGAGACGGTTGCGAATGGTCCTCGCCGATACCCCAGGAGCAACAGTGTCCCTAATTTGCTGGGAAGTGGCGGTGCGGTCCCCTACGGCACTGCGTAGGATCCTACGGTCTTGGCGTGCATCCGTGCGTCGCTGCGGTCCGGTCCCAGGTCGACGGGCACGTGCACCTTCCGCCGACCACTGGCGACAACATCGATGTACTGTGGAGACCTCACGCCCCACGTGTTGAGCAATTCGGCGGTACGTCCACCCGGCCTCCCGCATGCCCACTATATGCCCTCGCTCAAAGTCCGTCAACTGCACATACGGTTCACGTCCACGCTGTCGCGGCATGCTACCAGTGTTAAAGACTGCGATGGAGCTCCGTATGCCACGGCAAACTGGCTGACACTGACGGCGGCGGTGCACAAATGCTGCGCAGCTAGCGCCATTCGACGGCCAACACCGCGGTTCCTGGTGTGTCCGCTGTGCCGTGCGTGTGATCATTGCTTGTACAGCCCTCTCGCAGTGTCCGGAGCAAGTATGGTGGGTCTGACACACCGGTGTCAATGTGTTCTTTTTTCCATTTCCAGGAGTGTATATTGTGCCTGTTTCACTCTACAGACATCGTTATTATGATTTTCGACCTTCAACTTAAAAAATAATTGAGGCAGATATTGCCTCCTAAATATCTTTTTCAGCTTTTGTCTGTAGTAATACACTGAAGCGCCAAAGAAACTAGCAAAGACATGCGTATTCAAATACAGAGATATGTAATCAGGTAGAATATGGCGCTGTGGTCGGCAACGCCAATATAAGACAACAAGTGTCAGGCGCAGTCGTTAGATCGGTTACTGCTACTACAATAGCAGGTTATCAAGATTTAAGTGAGTTTGAACGTGGTGCTCAGGAGGCGCACGTACGATGGGACACAGCATTTCCGAGGTAGCGATGGCGCGGGAATTTTTCGGTACGACCATTTCTGAGTGTATCGTGAATATTAGGAATCCGGCAAAACATCAAATCTCCGACATTGCTGCAACCGGAAAGAGATCCAGCAAGAACGGGACCAACAACGACTGAAGAGAATCGCTCAACGAAGTGCAACCCTTCCGCAAATTGCTGCAGATTTTAGTGTTGGGCCATCAAGAACTGTCAGCACGCTAATCATTCAACGAAATATCATCGATATGGGCTTTCGGAGCAAAGTCCCACTTGTGTACCCTTGACGACTGCGCGACACAAAGCTTTACCCCTCACCTGGCCCGTCAACACCGACATTCGACTGTTGATGACTGGACAACTGTTGCCTTGTCGGACGAGTCTCGTTCCAAATTGCATCGATCGGATGGACTCTACGGGTATGGAGACAACCTCATGATTCCATTGGTCCTGAGTGTCAGCTGGGGACTGCGCAGGCTGCTGGAAGCTCTGTAACGGTGTGGAACATGTGCAATTGGAGTGATGTGGGACCCGTGATACGTCTAGATACGAGTCTGACAGGTGACACGTACGTAAGGATCCTGTCTCATCACCTGCATCCATTCATGTCCATTGTGCATTCCGACGGAATAGGGCAAATCCAGCAGGACAATGCGACGCCACGCACGCCCAGAATTGGCTCCAGGAACACTCTTCTGACTTTAAACACTTCCGCTGGCCACCAAACTCCCTTGAAATGAACATTATTGAGCATATCTGGGATGCCTTGCAACGTGCTGTTCAGAAGAGATCTCCACCCCCTCGTACTCTTACGCATTTATACACAGCCCTGCAGGATTCATGGTGTCAATTCCCTCCAGCAATACTGCAGATGGTCGAGTCTGTGCCAAGTCGTGTTACGGCACTTATGCGTGCTCGCGGGGACCCTACACGATCATAGGAAGGTGTACCAGTTTCTTTGGCTCTTCAGTGTGTAAGGACACACTTTCTTATTACTTATAGTTTCACTATAAACAATGGTAATATATTAATGCCTTTGTATTTTCTTTTTTAATAGTCGAATAGAGGTCTTGTTATAATGACATGTCCACAAATTTTCTCCGTTTCAGTTTCTCATTACGGTGAGAAGCGATTGGTTTGGCGATTTATCGATTTGCGTGCCATCGGCGCCGCAATTATACACAGCGTTGCATTCTGTAAGTCGGACGTTGCGGTATAAATTTCTTGTCACGGAGTCCGATCAATGTTTTTTGTGTAACGCGAAACACTTCGTCGCATTGTACTTAAAAATTAACACGATCCGCCATTGTGAAGCTTATCTGCTTCCCAGCAACTACTCTGACCTGGCCACCACGAAATCAGGTAGTGGAAGATCTTCTTTTAGGCCAACAGTTGGAGAACTTAACCAAAAGTGATTTCATTGTACCTTATCTTTCCTTGTTCTGCTCGTGGTGCGGTCACTGTGATGTATCCCGATTCCGAACATTAATTTTCGGAGGAATCAAATACAATGATTGCCTATCAATCACATTTTTTGTTTTATTTTGAAGGATGAGCATTTCAACATCTACCAAATTCCGAGGGTGTTTATTTAGACGTTTCACCAGCTGTTCCAAGTATTCCAGACGTTTCTATAGGATTTGGATCTGATGATTCAGTGGATCAGAAGAGGTGTAGTAAGGATCTTGAGCGTTCTCAAACCATGATCGGATGCGTTCAGTCCTCACATCTAAAAAATTGGGTGTCCACAGCATACAAGATCTAAAATGGGGAGCAACACTTGGTCATCGAATATGTTGAAATAAACATCGTGGTAGATGCTCACGTTAACCTGAGTCAATGCGCCCAGATCATGATACGAAAAACACCTCGAAACATGATACAACCACTTCCGCCCAGACTTACACTTCACACAGGCGTTTAGCCTCTATAGCCATCGCTGAACTCGATGTATTGCATTATTTGAAGACGCAAAATGACGACTCTTGGGACGCCATTACATGCTACATGTCAGCTATTGCTCAGTTTCTGTGCTGTTTGGCCCGTTGTACCAAGCATACAACAGCTGCCACAGTCACACCTTAGCAAAAGATCTGACAGAGAACCAGAGAGAATTCTGGTCCTATGTAAAATCGCTAAGCGGGTTTAAGACGTCCATTCAGTCCCTTGTTTGACCAGTCTGTTGTGGCAGTTGAAGATAGTAAAACGAAAGCCGAAGTTTTAAATCTCACTTTCAAGAAATCTTTCACACAGTAGAAATGTACAGACATATCGTCATTTGACCATCGGACAGACTGGCGTTTGGACGGCGTAGTAATAAGCATCCCTGGCGTAGAGAAACAACTGGAAGATTTAAAAGCAAATAAATTACAAGGTCCGGATGGAATTGGTTCAAATGGCTCTGAGCACTCTGGGACTTAACATCTATGGTCATCAGTCCCCTAGAACTTAGAACTACTTAAACCTGACTAACCTAAGGACAGTACACAACACCCAGTCATCACGAGGCAGAGAAAATCCCCGACCCCGCCGGGAATCGAACCCGGGAACCCGGGTGCGCGGAGCGAGAACGCTACCGCACGACCACGATCTGCGGACCGGATGGAATCCCAGTTCGACTTTATAAAGAGTACTCTACGGCATTAACCCCTTATCCAGCCTGCATTTATCGTGTATGTCTTGTCCAGCACAAAGTCGCAAGCTACTGGATAAAAGCGCAGGTGACTCCAGTGTATAAGAAGGGTAGAAGAACGGGCCCATAAAATTACAGACCAATATACTTAACTTCGTTTCCTAGAGAATCCTTGAACTTCTTCTCAGTTCGAATACAATCAACTTCTTTGAGACTGAGAATCTTATGTCCACGAATCAGCATGGTTTTAGAAAGCATCGTTCGTGCGAAACTCAGCTTGTCCTTTTCTCAAATGATACACTGCGAGCTATGGATGAAGCTCAAAAGGCAGATTCCATATTTCTAGATTTCCGGAAGGCGCTTCACACAGTGCCCCATTGCAGGCCGTTAACGAAGGTACGAGTATATGGACTAAGTTCACAAATACACTCCTGGAAATTGAAATAAGAACACCGTGAATTCATTGTCCCAGGAAGGGGAAACTTTATTGACATATTCCTGGGGTCAGATACATCACATGATCACACTGACAGAACCACAGGCACATAGACACAGGCAACAGAGCATGCACAATGTCGGCACTAGTACAGTGTATAGCCACCTTTCGCAGCAATGCAGGCTGCTATTCTCCCATGGAGACGATCGTAGAGATGCTGGATGTAGTCCTGTGGAACGGCTTGCCATGCCATTTCCACCTGGCGCCTCAGTTGGACCAGCGTTCGTGCTGGACGTGCAGACCGCGTGAGACGACGCTTCATCCAGTCCCAAACATGCTCAATGGGGGACAGATCCGGAGATCTTGCTGGCCAGGGTAGTTGACTTACACCTTCTAGAGCACGTTGGGTGGCACGGGATACATGCGGACGTGCATTGTCCTGTTGGAACAGCAAGTTCCCTTGCCGGTCTAGGAATGGTAGAACGATGGGTTCGATGACGGTTTGGATGTACCGTGCACTATTCAGTGTCCCCTCGACGATCACCAGTGGTGTACGGCCAGTGTAGGAGATCGCTCCCCACACCATGATGCCGGGTGTTGGCCCTGTGTGCCTCGGTCGTATGCAGTCCTGATTGTGGCGCTCACCTGCACGGCGCCAAACACGCATACGACCATCATTGGCACCAAGGCAGAAGCGACTCTCATCGCTGAAGACGACACGTCTCCATTCGTCCCTCCATTCACGCCTGTCGCGACACCACTGGAGACGGGCTGCACGATGTTGGGGCGTGAGCGGAAGACGGCCTAACGGTGTGCGGGACCGTAGCCCAGCTTCATGGAGACGGTTGCGAATGGTCCTCGCCGATACCCCAGGAGCAACAGTGTCCCTAATTTGCTGGGAAGTGGCGGTGCGGTCCCCTACGGCACTGCGTAGGATCCTACGGTCTTGGCGTGCATCCGTGCGTCGCTGCGGTCCGGTCCCAGGTCGACGGGCACGTGCACCTTCCGCCGACCACTGGCGACAACATCGATGTACTGTGGAGACCTCACGCCCCACGTGTTGAGTAATTCGGCGGTACGTCCACCCGGCCTCCCGCATGCCCACTATACGCCCTCGCTTAAAGTCCGTCAACTGCACATACGGTTCACGTCCACGCTGTCGCGACATCCTACCAGTGTTAAAGACTGCGATGGAGCTCCGTATGCCACGGCAAACTGGCTGACACTGACGGCGGCGGTGCACAAATGCTGCGCAGCTAGCGCCATTCGACGGCCAACACCGCGGTTCCTGGTGTGTCCGCTGTGCCGTGCGTGTGATCATTGCTTGTACAGCCCTCTCGCAGTGTCCGGAGCAAGTATGGTGGGTCTGACACACCGGTGTCAATGTGTTCTTTTTTCCATTTCCAGGAGTGTACATGAGTGGCTCGAAGACTTCTTAAGTAATGGAACCCAGTATGTTGTCCTCGACGGCGAGTTTTCGTCAGAGACCAGGGTATCGTCAGGAGTACCCTGGAGAAGTGTGATGGGACTGCTGTTGTTCTCTACATACATAAATGATTTAGCGGACGGAGTGGCTAGAAATCTGCGGTTGTTCGCTGATGATGCTGTCATGTATGGTAAAGTGTCAGAGTTGAGTGATTGTGTGAAGATACAAGACAACTTGACAAAATTTCTGTTTGGTGTGGCGAATGACAGCTAGCTCTAAACGTGGAAATAAGTAAGTTAATGTGGATGCGTAGGAAAAACAAACGCGTAATGTTCGGGATGAGTATTACTAGTTGAATATCTGGCCGTAATGTTGCAAAGCGATATGAAATGCAATGAGCATGTGAGGAGTCTGGTAGGGAAGGTGAATGGTCGACTTCGGTTTATCGAGAGAATTTTAGAAGAGTGGTTCACCTATAAAGGAGGCCGCAACTAGCACGCTGGTGCGGCCTGTTCCTTAGTGCTACTCTACTCTATAGTGTTTGGGATCCGTACCAGGTCAGACTGAAGGAAGACATTGAAGCAATTCAGAAGTGGGCTGCTAGATTTGTTACCAGTCGGTTCGATCGACGCGTGTCGCGGGGATCCTTTGGAAACTCATACGGGAATCCCTGAGGGGAAGTCGACATTCTTTTCGAGAAACGCTATCGAAAAAATTTAGAGCACTGTCTTTTGAAACTGACTGCCGAACGATTCTACTGCTGCCAATATACATTGTTCTTAAGGACCACGAAGATAAGAAAGAAGTTATTAGGACTCATACAGAGGCATATAGACAGACGTTCTTCCCCCGTTCTATTTGCGAATGGAACAGGAAAGGAAAAAACTAGTAGTGGTACAGGTACTCTCTGCCACACCCACTGTACGGTGGCTTGCGGAGTACCTATGTATATGCAGATTGTGCCCTTGTGAGAAATGATCGTTTGCCAGGTACGTGGTGTGGCTTCAGATGTCTGGCTAATATGGATCTTTATTCATTGACAGCAGATCCACAGTGAATGCTGTTCTCAAACACGCGATGAATGGATTGACTTATGTAACCAGCTGGAAATCGCCGTGACGACTGTCAAGCGATTGGCAGCTGCTGTGAATCGGCGTGTTGTAAGAGCTCCCAAGAGTCGTGTGCCTACACTACTGGCCATTAAAGTTGCTACACCACGAAGATGACGTGCTACAGACGCGAAATTTAACCGCCAGGAAGAAGATGCTGTGATATTCAAATGATAAACTTTTCAAAGCATTCACACAAGGTTGGCACCGGTGGCGACACCTACAACGTGCTGACATGAGCAAAGTTTCCAACCGATTTCTAATACACAAACGGTAATTGACCGGCGTTGCCTGGTGAAACGTTGTTGTGATGCCTCGTGTAAGGAGGAGAAATGCGTACCATCACGTTTCCGACTTTGATAAAGGTCGGATTGTAGCCTATGGCGTTTGCGGTTTATCGTATCGCGACATTGCTGCTCGCATTGGTCGATCCAATGACTGTTAGCAGAAAATGGAATCGTTGGGTTCAGGAGGGTAATACGGAACGCAGTGCTGGATCCCAACAGCCTCGTATCACTAGCTGTCCAGATGACAGGCATCTTATCTGCATGGCTGTAACGGATCGTGCTGCCACGTCTCGATCCCTGAGTCAACAGATGGGGACGTTTGCAAGACAACAACCATCTGCACGAACAGTTCGACGACGTTTACAGCAGCATGGACTATCAGCTCAGAGACCATGGCTGCGGTTACCCTTGACGCTGCATCACAGACAGGAGCGCCTGCGATGGTGTACAAAACGACGAACCTGGGTGCACGAATGGCAAAACGTCATTTTTTCGATGAATCCAGGTTCTGTTTACAACCTCATGATGGTCGCATTCGTGTTTGGCGCCATCGCGGTGAACGCACATTGGAAGCGTGTATTCGTCATCGCCATACTGGCGTATCACCCGGCGTGATGGTATGGAGTACCATTGGTTACACGTTTCGGTCACCTCTTGTTCGCATTGACGGCTCTTTGAACACTGGACGTTACATTTCAGATGTGTTACGACCCGTGGCTCTACCCTTCATTCGATCCTTGCGAAACCCTAGATTTGAGCAGGATAATGCACGGCCGCATGTTGCAGGTCCTGTACGGGCCTTTCTGGATACAGAAAATGTTCGACTGCTGCCCTGGGCAGCACATTCTCCAGATCTCTCACTAACTGAAAACGTCTGGTCAATGGTGACCGAGCAACTGGCTCGTCACAATACGCCAGTCACTACTCTTGATGAACTGTGGTATCGTGTTGAAGCTGCATGGGCAGCTGTACCTGTACACGCCATCCAAGCTCTGTTTGACTCAATGCCCAGCTGTATCAAGGCCGTTATTCCGGGCAGAGGTGGTTGTTCTGGGTACTGATTTCTCAGGATATATGCACCCAAATTGCATGAAAATGTAATCACATGTCAGTTCTAGTATGATATATTTGTCCAATGAATACCGGTTTATCATCTGCATTTCTTCTTGGTGTAGCAATTTTAATGGCCAGTAGTGTATTATACCAGTACCCGAGGTACCTCAAGTACTATCCTCTCCTGTGGATCCTGTCTCCTCTGCAGAAAGTACAGGGTCTCTCATTACTCGTCCACTTGACTGCAAGTGGCGCGTCAGTGGTAAATCTAGGCATCCTGTACAGGGTGGATGGGGAACAGGGAAGGCTCAGGGTGTTGTACCAATCCCTCTAACCGACAAAATTGTGGTACTCTCTCTCACTGTAATTGAAATTGAACGGGTGGGACTCACTTCACCTGTTTTAGGGAAACCTGTTTTGTCTGGTGTCAATAGGAGGCAAATGCAAATGGGGTCTATTAATCGTCGACAATTCAAATGTATTGTGAATGATGGTACCCCTTAGGGAAATGGCAGCAAGGGACAGGAAAGGACACCAGGTGCATTCAGTGTGTATGCCTGGAAGCCTCATTCAGCATGTTGAAGAGGCTATTCCAGCAGCCGTTGAGGGAAGAGGCTGCAACCAACTGCAGATTGTGAAACACGATGGAACAAATGATGCCTGTCGTCTAGGCTCTGAGGTCATACTTGGGCCATTTCAGCAGCTAGCAGAGAAGGTTGAGAAGACCAGCCTTAAGCATGGAGTTTCAACGAAGCTCATGATTTGCAGCATTGTCCCCAGAACTGATCCTGGCCCTTTGACCCCGAGTTGAGTGGAAGGGCTGAACCAGAGACTTCGAAGGTTTTGTTACAAGCTAGGATGTGAACTCCTGGATTTGGCGCCATAGGCTTGAGAACTGTAGGGTCCCCCTGAATAGGTAAAGTGTGCACTAAACATCAGAGGCTGCTACTCATATAGCTGACTGTGTGTGGGGTGCACACAAGGGTTTTTTGGATTAGGTGACTGTCCCTCCATTCCAGATAACGATAGCTGTAGGAAACCAGAAGTATCAGTGTAAGATCGAAGGAAATGCCTGCCACAGGTGAGAGTGTTAAAATCGTAATGGTAAACTGCCTAAGCATTCGGAACAATGTGCCAGAGTTTGAAGTGATCATGAAATGTAGTGAAACTAATGTAAAACTAATTACAGAAACTTGACTGCAATCTGAAATTGACAGCAGTGAAATTTTTGGGGATAATTTAAGTGTATACCGAAAGGGTAGACAAATGGGAAATGCAGGTAGTGTATTTGTCGCAGTAGACAAGAAACACAAATGCACCACGATAGAAATTGAAGCTGCATGTGGAATTCTTCGGCCAGGACTCAGTATCAGGTGTGGGCATAAAATGATTATTTGATCCTAATATCGCCCACCTGACTCATCTCCTCATGTAACCAAAAATTTTAGAGAGTACCTCAGTTCACTTGAACGTAAGTCCCACAGTCATACTGTAATCATTGGTGGGGGCTTTGATCATCCAACAATTAACTGGGAAAATTACAGTTTTGTTAGTGGTGCACGTGATAAGAGATACTGTAAAACAGTACTAAATGCCTTCTGTTAAAACTAACTAGAAGAGATAGTTAGGAATCCTACTCATGTTGGAAATGTATTGGATCTAATGGCAACAAACATTCCTGACCTCTTTGAGGATGTCCACATGGAAACTGGTACCAGTGACCATGACGCGATTATGGCAACAATGAATACCAAAGTACAGAGGACAACTAACCAAGCAGAAGATATATTTGTGTTCAGTAAAGTAGGTAAAATATCAGTAATGTCATATCTCAGTGAGGAAATAGAAACTTTCAGTACAGGGCAGGAACGTGTAGAGGAACTGTGCCTCAAGTTTAAAAGGATAGTTGACCACGCACTGGACAGATATGTTCCCAGTAGGGCAAGCCATAATATGAGGGAACTCAATGGTATACAGTCACTGTAAAGAAACTTCTGGAGAAACAGACTACTCTATTAAAAGGTTTAAAACAGAGCTTAGAGCTGTAGATAGATGCTGGACGAAACGCGTTTGGCTGTCAAGAGAGCAATGCCTGATGCCTTCGGTGATTAACATATCAAGATATTGTCAAATGATCTTTCACAGAACCTAAAAAAATTCTAGTCATACGCAAACGCTGTTAATGGCACCAATGTTAATGTCCAGTCACTTGCGAATGAGACAGGAACTGAAACTGAGGGCAGCAAAACAAAAGTTAAAATGCTTAACTCCATTTTCAAATGTTCCTTTACAAAAAAACAGAAAAAAGATTTAGCAGAATTATCCCAATTTAATCGTCGAACCAATGAAGAGATGAATGGAATAGTTATTAGTTTTAGTGGTGTTGAGGAACAGAAACAGTTCAATCTGAGCAAAGCTCCAGGGCCCGATGGAATCTCTAGCAAATTCTATAAAGAATTTGCGGCTGAGTTAACTCCTCTTCCGACTGTAATCTATCGTAGATCCCTTGAACAAAAAACCGTGCTCAGTTCTTGGAAAAAAGATAAGATCACACCCTGTCTGTAAGAACGGTAAGTATAAAAGCGATCCACAAAACTACCGTCCAGTATCTTTGACATCGATTTGTTGTAGAATCTTAAAACATATTACTAGCTCAAACATAATGAGGTATCTTGAACAGAATGACGTCCTCAGTGCCAACCAGCATTGATTCCGAAAACACCGATCATGTGAAACCCAATTACTCTTTTCTCAAATGACATACTGAAAGCTATGGATCAAGGCAATCAGGTAGATGCAGTATGTCTTGATTTCCGAACAGCATTTGTCTTAGAATCATATCTACGCTCACTGTCAAAAGTTATATCGTATGGGATGTCAAGTGAAATTTTACACTGCATTGAGGACCTTTCGATAGGGTGGGCACAGAATGTTATTTTGGATGAAGAGTCATCGTCAGATGTAGAAGTAACTTCGGGAGTGGGTTAGGACCTTTGCTGTTCATTTTGTATCTTTTTGCAGATGATGCAGTTATGTGTAATTAACACTCTCTGAAACAAGCTGCAGAAACATTCCGTCAGATCTTGATAAGATTTCAAAGTGGCGCATAGATTGGCAACATGCTTTAAAAGTTCAGAAATGTAAAACTGTCCACTTCACAAAACAAAAACAAAAAACATAGTATCCTACGACTATAATATCAATGAGTCACTGCTGGATACGGTCAACTCACATAAATACCTAGGTGTAACGCTCTCTAGAGGAGGAGGAGATTAGTGTTTAACGTCCCGTCGACAACGAGGTCATTAGAGACGGCGCGCAAGTTCGGGTGAGGGAAGGATGGGGAAGGAAATCGGCCGTGCCCTTTCAAAGGAACCATCCCGGCATTTGCCTGAAGTGATTTAGGGAAATCACGGAAAACCTAAATCAGGATGGCCGGAGACGGGATTGAACCGTCGTCCTCCCGAATGCGAGTCCAGTGTGCTAACCACTGCGCCACCTCGCTCGGTTGCTCTCTAGATATATGAAATCGAATGATCACATAGGCTCACTCGTGGGTAAAGCAGGTAGTAGGTTCGGTTTATTGGTAGAATACTGGGGACGTCCAGTCAGGCTACGAAGGAGATAGCTCAAAAGTCACTTGTGCGACCAGTTCTAGAATACTGCTCCAATGAGAAAAATCACTTGTGCGACCAGTTCTAGAATACTGCTCAAATGAGCAACGACAACGTTGGGAGACCAGACAAACGTGAGGTTCCTGAAGAGAGGCAGCAGTCTTTTCGGTAGTTGCAGGGGCAACAGTCTGGATGATTGACTGGTCTGGCCTTGTAACGTAAACCAAATCGGGCTTGCTGTACTGGCACTGCGGAAGGCTGAAAGCAAGGGGAAACCACAGCCGTAGTTTTTCCCGAGGGAATGCAGCTCTACAGTATGGTTAAATTGTGGTGGCATCCTCTTCGGTAAAATACTCCAGAGGTAAAATAGTGCCCCCATTCGGATCCCGGGGGGGGGGGGGGGGGGGGGGGGACAATCAGCAGCATGTCGTTATCAGGAGACACAAACCTGGCGTTCTATGGATCGGAGCGTGGAATGAGAGATTCCTTAATCGGGCTGGTAGATTAGAAAATTTAAAAAGGGAAATGGATAAGTTAAAGTTAGATATAGTGGGAACTAGCGAAGTTCGGTGGCAGGAGGACAAGACTTCTGGTCAGGTGAATACAGGGTTATAAATAAAAAATCAAATAGGAGTAACGCAGGATTAGGTTTAATAATGAATTAAAAAATAGGAACGCTGATAAGCTGGTATGAACAGCATAGTGAACTCATTATTGTAGCCAAGACAGACACGAAGGCCACACCCATCACAGTAGTACAGGTGTATATGCGAACTAACTCCGTAGATGAGGAGGAGTTTGAGGAAATGTCTGATGAGATAAAAGAAACTATTCAGATAGTTATGGGAAACGAAAATTTAATATTCATGGGGTATGAAATTTGATAGTAGTTAAAGGAAGAGAAGGAAAAGTAGTAGGTGAATATGGACTAGGGGAAAGAAATGAAGGGGAAGCCGATTGGTAGAACTTTGCACAGTGCATAATTTAATCATAGCTAACACTTGGTGTATGAATCATGAAAGAAGGTTGTATACGTGGAAGAGGCCTGGAGGCACTAGAAGGTTTCATATACACTCCTGGAAATTGAAATAAGAACAACGTGAATTCATTGTCCCAGGAAGGGGAAACTTTATTGACACATTCCTGGGGTCAGATACATCACATGATCACACTGACAGAACCACAGGCACATAGACACAGGCAACAGAGCATGCACAATGTCGGCACTAGTACAGTGTATATCCACCTTTCGCAGCAATGCAGGCTGCTATTCTCCCATGGAGACGATCGTAGAGATGCTGGATGTAGCCCTGTGGAACGGCTTGCCATGCCATTTCCACCTGGCGCCTCAGTTGGACCAGCGTTCGTGCTGGACGTGCAGACCGCGTGAGACGACGCTTCATCCAGTCCCAAACATGCTCAATGGGGGACAGATCCGGAGATATTGCTGGCCAGGGTAGTTGACTTACACCTTCTAGAGCACGTTGGGTGGCACGGGATACATGCGGACGTGCATTGTCCTGTTGGAACAGCAAGTTCCCTTGCCGGTCTAGGAATGGTAGAACGATGGGTTCGATGACGGTTTGGATGTACCGTGCACTATTCACTGTCCCCTCGACGATCACCAGTGGTGTACGGCCAGTGTAGGAGATCGCTCCCCACACCATAAAGCCGGGTGTTGGCCCTATGTGCCTCGGTCGTATACAGTCCTGATTGTGGCGCTCACCTGCACGGCGCCAGACACGCATACGACCATCATTGGCACCAAGGCAGAAGCGACTCTCATCGCTGAAGACGACACGTCTCCATTCGTCCCTCCGTTCACGCCTGTCGCGACACCACTGGAGGCGGGCTGCACGATGTTGGGGCGTGAGCGGAAGACGGCCTAACGGTGTGCGGGACCGTAGCCCAGCTTCATGGAGACGGTTGCGAATGGTCCTCGCCGATACCCCAGGAGCAACAGTGTCCCTAATTTGCTGGGAAGTGGCGGTGCGGTCCCCTACGGCACTGCGTAGGATCCTACGGTCTTGGCGTGCATCCGTGCGTCGCTGCGGTCCGGTCCCAGGCCGACGGGCACGTGCACCTTCCGCCGACCACTGGCGACAACATCGATGTACTGTGGAGACCTCACGCCCCACGTGTTGAGCAATTCGGCGGTACGTCCACCCGGCCTCCCGCATGCCCACTATACGCCCTCGCTCAAAGTCCGTCAACTGCACATACGGTTCACGTCCACGCTGTCGCGGCATGCTACCAGTGTTAAAGACTGCGATGGAGCTCCGTATGCCACGGCAAACTGGCTGACACTGACGGCGGCGGTGCACAAATGCTGCGCAGCTAGCGCCATTCGACGGCCAACACCGCGGTTCCTGGTGTGTCCGCTGTGCCGTGCGTGTGATGATTGCTTGTACAGCCCTCTCGCAGTGTCCGGAGCAAGTATGGTGGGTCTGACACACCGGTGTCAATGTGTTCTTTTTTCCATTTCCAGGAGTGTAGATTATATAATGGTAAGACAGAGATTTCAGAGCCACGTTTTAAATTTTAAGACATTTCCAGGGGCAGATGTGGACTCTGGCCACAATGTATTGATTATGAACTGAAGATTAAAGCCGAAGAAATTGCAAAAAGGTAGGAATTTAAGGAGATGGGAACTGGATAAATTGAAAGAACAAAAGGTTGTAGACACTCTCAGAGAGAGTATTAGGGGACGATTGAAAAGAACAGAGGAAAGGAATACAGGAGAAGAAGAATGGGTAGCGTTGAGACATGAAACAGTGAAAGCAGCAGAGGATCATCTAGGTAAAAAGACGACCGTCAGTAGAAATCCTTGGGTAACACAAGAGATATTGAATTTAATCGATGAAAGGAGAAAATATAAAAATGCAATAAATGAAGCAGGCTAAAGGGAACATAAAGGTCTAAACAATAAGATCGACAGGAAGTGCAAAATGGCTAAGCAGGAATGGCTAGAGGACAAATGTAATGATGTAGAACCATATGTCACTAGGAGTAAGATAGTTAAAGAGACCTTTGGAAAAAGAGACCCACCTTTATTAATATCAAGAGCTTAAATGGAAAACCAGTCCTAAGCAAAGAAGTGAAAGCCGAAAAGTGGAAGGAGAATATAGAGGGTCTACACAAGAGCGATGTGCTTGAGGGCAGCATTATGGAAATGGAAGAGGATGTAGACTAAAGAGACGTAGAGAAAAGAGATATGATGCTGAATGAAGAATTTGACAAAGCACTGCAAGGCGTAAGTGGAAACAAGGGCTCTGGAGCAGTGAACATTCCGTTAGAGCTACTGATAGCCTTGGGAGAGCCAGCCATGACGCAACTCTTCCATCTAGTGAGCAAAATGTGTGAGACAGGCGGAATACCCTAGGACTACATGAAGAATATAATAACCCCAATTCCAAAGAAAGCAGGTGCTGACAGGTGTGAAAATTACCAAACTATCAGTGTAATAAGTAACAGTTGCCACATCCTAAGACGAATTCTTTACAGAAGAATGGAAAAACTGCTGGAAGCCGACCTCGGGGAAGATCAGCTTGGATTACGCAGAAATGTAGGAACACGCGAGGCAATACTGGCATACGACTTCTTATAGAAGTCAGCCTACGTTTATAGCATTTGTAGACTCAGAGAGCCCGCCTGTGTGGCCGAGCGGTTCTACGCGCTTCAGTCTGGAACCGCGCGACCGCTACGGTCGCAGGTTCGAATCCTGTCTCGGGCATGGATGTGTGTGATGCCCTTAGGTTAGTTAGGTTTAAGTAGTTCTAAGTTCTAGGGGACTGATGACCTCAGATGTTAAGTTCCATAGTGCTCAGAGCCATTTTTTTTGTTAAGTCCCATAGTGCTCGGAGCCATTTAGACTCAGAGAAAGCTTTTGACATTGTTGACTGGAATAATCTCTTTTAGATTCCAAAGATGGCAGGGGCAGGGGCCAAATACAGGGAGCGAAAGGCTAATTACAATTTGTACAGAAACCAGACTGTAGTTATAACAGTTGAGAGGTACGAAAGGGAAGCAGTAATTGAGAAGGGAGTGAGGCAGGGTTGTAGCTTATACCCGATGTTATTTAAGCCGTATACCGAGCAAGCAGTAAAGGAAACAAAAGAAGATTTTGGAGTAGGAATAAAAGTCCAGGGAGAAGTAATAAAAACTTTGAGCTTTGCCGATGACATTGTAATTCTGTCAGACACAGCAAGAGATTTGGAAGAGCAGTTGAACAGAATGGACAGTGTCTTGAAAGAAGGATATAAGATGGACATCAACAAAAGCTAAATGAGGATAATGGAATATTGACGAATTAAATTAGGTGATGCTGAGGAAATTGGATTAGGAAATGCTATTTGGGAATCAAAATAACTAATGATGCTCGAATTAGAGATCATATAAAACGTAGACGGGCGATGGCAAAGAAAGCGTTTCTGAAGAAGAGAAATTTGTTAACATCGAGTATAGATTTAAGTGTCAGGAAGTCTTCTCTGGAAGTATTTATATGGAATGTACCTATGTATGGAAGTGAAACATGAACGATAAACAGTTTAGTCAAGGGGAGAATAGAAGCTTTTGAAATGTGGTGCTACAGAAGAATGCTGAAGATTAGTTGGATAGATTACGTAACTAATGAGGAGATACTGAATAGAATTGGGGAGAAATTTATGGCAAAACATGACTAGAAGAAGGGATCGGTTGGTAGGACACATTCTGAGGCATCAAGGGGACAGCAGTTTACTGGAGGGAAGCGAGGAGGGTAAAAATCGTGGAGGGAGACCAAGAGATGAATACGCTAAGAAGATTCAGAAGGATATAGGTTACAGCAGTTACTCGGAGATGAAGAGGCTTTCACAGGCTAGAGTAGCATGGGTAGCTGCATCAGACCAGTCTGAGGGCTGAAGACCACAACAGCGATGATTGGGACCCGTATCAAATAGGACTAACAGGGGATATTGAACTTATACACACAAAGGCAGCACGAATGGTCACAGGTTTGTTTGATCTGTGGGAGAATGTCACAGAAATACTGGAGGAACTGAATTGGGATGCTCTCGAAGGCAGACGTACACTCTTCCGAGAAAGTTTCAACAACCGCCCTTAAATGATGACTCGATGAGTAAACTGCAATTCCCTACGTATCACTCTTACAGAGATCGTGAGGATAAGATAGAGATAATTACTGCACGCTTAGAGGCACCTAAACAATCATTCTTCCCGCGCTCCATATGTGAATGGGATGTACCCCCTGTCATGCGCCCCACGGTGGTTTGAGGAGTATAGATGTACAGATACGAGGTAGATGTTGATGCTGATGTGGGCGGCAGCGGTTCCTGTTGCGTTTGTGTCATTGGCAAAACTTGACACTGGTCTCCATCCCCTGTCGGTTAAGACGATCATCTGCTCAAGCCGTACTGCAAGGACGCAAGTGGTGCACCATTCCTTGTAGATACAGTGGACAGTCTGTGTTGATACATTAACATAGCGAGCGACGTCGTTTATTGCGTGTTCATAGTGTCGATTGCACCGAACCGACTGGCACATACACCTTCCTTCACTGCCATTACGTAGACTGCAGTGAGAAAGTGGGAGGGCGGAGTGTCACATGAGTGCCTGGTATCAGAACTAAACTTCCAAATGACAAATGCTCATCCTGTCCAGTGTGGAAGCTTCCATAAAATGCTGTTGTCGTCACATTGATTTTCGAGAACGTTTCCTTAGAGCTGTACTCTATTGAACTAAGAACGAAAATTGTCACGCCATGCCGGAGCAAGATTGCTGAAATGAATAGTGATTTTCGAGTATTAATAGAAAACTGTCGACGAATCGCCGTGGGAAACAATAAGTCATTGTTAGCCGATGATTAATTTTACAATGGAAACAATAAGCAGCTTCTGTAAGTTATTTCTGCACTTCGCCTAAGCGTATCGTTCGTCACTCAAGCCTGCCTCTCTCTGTCTCTCTCTCTCTCTCTCTCTCTCTCTCTCTCCCTCAGACACACACACACACACACACACACACACACACACACACACACAGAGTTGCGTGCTTGTCTGCGCTAAGTGGCTCCTATTTGGTTAATTATCTTCTGACGTAGGCGCTACTCCAGGTAAAAAGAAGGTGACAAGTATTGTGAACAAGGAAGTATCTGTGCTTATTTTGACATGTTTTTGCAGCACACTTGTTATTCGAACAATTTTCTGTTATCAAGTCTTTTATCGCGGTCTCTACAATACGTCAAGCCTGCTGGTAATAATTTTCCCCTATCTGACGTTACGGAAAAACAAAGTATCGTATGCACACATTGACGCACTTCAGAATAGTCATGCTTATCTGAGGCGTACACACTTTCCCATTCGTGTTAACATGACAGCGGTTCCGCGGTACAAGAAACCCGAAGCTATTAAAGTTGGTGTAATAATGCTAGGAACGCGTTCTAGTTCCTTATCATGTATATGAACGTTTAGCGCGCCGAAACACACTCTCCCGTGTAATTTTCATATGCATCAGCTACTTATGATCTCACTGAGTCACCTGAAAACGCGCTTTTGGCATGTCGTAAGCACTTTCTACATGGAAGAGGTCTCCAGTAAACACGTCTTGGAAAATATAAATTTCTTTTATCAACATGAATACTCGACCAACGTTTTGTATAGTGCATGGTGGAGGGCACATTCGTACCAATATTTTATTTTTTTGTTACACTTACAGCGATCTGCCGCGTGGTATGTAAACCACTATAGAAATATTAAATAATTTTATTCAGCAGGAAGGCCCAAAACAGTTGCAGATACTTTATTTAACGCTCACAAACTCTAACGCATGTATTGTCTTACGCGAAAAGTCGGTACCAGAGGACGTAGTTCCTTAAACAGAGACTGCATGCACAGATTAACTGCGATTGCCAACTATTTCTCCCCCTAATGTTCTTAACATATGTAAACGGTTTATTAGATAGAGACAGCATGACTGTAACACTGATAGCTGAGTGGTGTGATGCCTGTAGGAAAGTATGGCCATTAGACAGCTAGAATGGAATGCGAAACGTCTTAGGAAAATTTACACTTCGTGAAACGGATGGCAACTCTCATTAAATGTGGATAAATACAAGATAATGTCCATAAAAAGTGTGCCATTACAAAATCGTGGCGAAATTTTGAACTACTGATATGGAATAGGACGAAAATGAAAGATCTGCAATAGTTGACACAAATGGCAGACTTCAGTTTGTTGAAGGAGTTCTTGGGAAAACGCAGTTCATCTGAAAAGTAAATTACAGACAAAACTCTAGTACGACCAGTCCTTGAGCATTGATCCAGTGTTTGGAGTCCTTTTCAGGGAGCATGACAGACATCGAACGAATTCGGATATCGTAACAGGTCGGTTTAGCACATACGAAATTGTATCGGAGATGCCCGGACACTTTAAATTGGAATCTTTCAAAGAAAGGCTACATCGTTCACGTGAAACTATTCAGTTTTCTTTTTTTAAAAGGAACAGGGTTCGAGAATTGCTGCCAACATCGCATATCTCACGCAGTGTGCGCATAGAAACATACAGATAGTAATTTTCACACTTTTATCTTATAACGTTCCTCTTTGGATTTAGAAATTCTTTTGTTTTCTTCGAAACCAACGAATACATGGATAACCAAATAAAGTAACAACATGTAGGAAGTAACAGAATTGGCCTGAGAATTACGATAACATAAAAATTGCGTATAATCATGTTGCTGAAAAATACACTTAAGTTCAGCAGTAAAGCTATTGAATTAAATGACGTATTTGTGAATGTAAAATCCATGAAAATATATAAGAGACTGAATAACATGTATTTAATACTAACTTAATAGACTACTGGCCAATAAAATTGCTACACCACGAAGATGTGCTACAGACACGAAATTTAACCGACAGGAATAAGATGCAGTGATATGCAAATGATAAGCTTTTCAGAGCATTCACACAAGGTTGGCGTCGGTGGCGACACCTACAACGTGCTGACATGAGGAAAGTTGCCAACCGATTTCTCGTACCCAAACAGCAATTGACCGGCGTTGCCTAGTGAAACGTTGTTGTGATGCCTCGTGTAATGCGTACCATCACGTTTCTGACTGCTCGCGTTGGTCGAGATTCAATGACTGTTAGCAGAATATGGAATCGGTGGGTTCAGGAGAGTAATACGGAACGCCGTGCTGGATCCCAACGGCCTCGTATCACTAGCAGTCGAGATGACAGGCATCTTATCGGCATGGCTATAACGGATCGTGGAGCCACGTCTCGATCCCTGAGTCAACAGATGAGGACGTTTGCAAGACAACAACCATCTGCACGACCAGTTCGACGACGTTTGCAGCAGCATGGACTATCAGCTCGGAGAACATGGCTGCGGCTACCCTTGACGCTGCATCACAGACAAGAGCTCCTGCGATGGTGTGCTCAACGACGAACCTGGGTGCACGAATGGCAAAACGTCATTTTTTCGGATGAATCCAGGTTATGTTTACAGCATCATGATGGTCGCATCCGTGTTTGGCGACATCGCGGTGAACGCACATTGGAAGCGTGTATTCGTCATCGCCATACTACGGCGTGATGGTATGGGGTGCCATTGGTTACACGTCTCGGTCACCTCTTGTTCGCGTTGACGGCACTTTGAACAGTGGACGTTACATTTCAGATGTGTTACGACCCGTGGCTCTACCCTTCATTCGATGCCTGTGAAACCCTACATTTCGGCATATTGCAGGTCCTGCACGGGCCTTTCTGAATACAGAAAACGTTCGACTGCTGCCCTGGCCAGCACATTCTCCAGATCTCCCACCAATTGAAAACGACTGGTCAATGGTGGCCGAGCAACTGGCTCGTCACAATACGCCAGTCACTACTCTTGATGAACTGTGGTATCGTGTTGACGCTGCATGGGAGGCTGTACCTGTACACGCCATCCAAGCTCTGTTTGACTCAGTGCCCAGGCGTATCAAGGCTGTTATTACGGCCAGAGGTGGTTGTTCTGGGTTCTGATTTCTCAGGATCTATGGACCCAAATTGAGTGAAAATGTAATCACATGTCAGTTCTAGTATAATATATTTGTTCAATGAATACCCGTTTATCATCTGCATTTCTTCTTGGTGTAGCTATTTTAATGGCCAGTAGTGTAGTAAGTAACGTAATCCTAACTTCGATAAAAGAACAAGTATCTCGCCATCTTTATCATTTATATGAATACGTGGTGTCTGTTCTTTCGGACAAGTCTGAAACAACAGATGCCTCAAGGAATCAGCAGCTGTGGTACCTTATATATAAACTGAAGGTGGAGGTGGGGAAAGGAAAGGAAATGGAGGGCATTACTGATATCAGCTGCGTCGAGGCATTACGCGGAGTCGGCAGCGACGAGTTAAAATTTGTGGTAGATCGGGACTCGAACCCGGCATCTCTTGCTTGCGCGGTAGGTATATTAACGACTGCGCTATCCGGAACGCAGTGTTACCACAATTGCATGGAGTATCTCGGCATGCCTCATGGCCGACACACATTCCCACCGAGAGCCACCTATCCTCAGTCCTTGTCCATTTTTTCCAAGATCGCTACTCTGAGATTCCTGCAGGGTGTCGGACATACCTATGCATTCGCACATATAACTGATGCATCTAGATGGACAATGGATCTCCCTTCAGTGCGAGAATCTCAGAATAGTGAGCATGGAGGAAATGGACAGGGACTGCAGATAGGTCGCGCTCGGTGGGAATGTGGGTCAGCCGTGAGGCGTGCTGAGATACTCTGCGCGGATCCGATAGCACTGTGTCCTGGATGGCACAGAGGTTAACGCACCTGCCTAGTCAGTGGGCGGTCCCTGTTTTGAATCCCGGCACACATTATTCACTCATCACCGCTGATTCCGGATTGTAAATTTTAGTCTCCCGATGGAACTGACGCCAGTAATCCTCTTCCTCTCCTTTCCTTTTCTTTCTCCCCCCACCACCTTGAATTTACATATCGTCATCATTAACAGCTACTTCACAGCCACTTTTGGATAAAGACCTCTCCCAGTCTTCTCCATGCGTAACACTCATCATACCTAGCAGTGTATGAAAGAACTTTTTTCTGTCCGTTCTCCTTTAGTTCATATTCGCCATGTTATATGCTGAGAGTGCCAATCAGCACGTTACTTTTCACTTTAATGTTTATTTCAGTCAGAGCTCAAAAATCATTTAGCGCAGCTATCGGTGAAACAAAGTTTTTGGACTAAAAATGACTATACAATCGGAACCAGTGTAACCACTAAATAACTTTGTGAGCGTTGACAGAATTCTAATGATTAATTTTTCTGGCAACATGTCGCAGCCGGCCGGAGTGGCCGAGAGCTTCTAGGCGCTACAGTCTGGAACCGCGTGACCGCTGCGGTCGCAGGTTCGAATCCTGCATCGGGTATGGATAGGTTAGTTAGGTTTCAGTAGTTCTAAGTTCTAGGGAACTGATGACCTCAGAAGTTAAGTCCCATAGTGCTCAGAGCCATTTGAACCATTTGAACATGTCGCACACGCCTCTACTTCGTCATAATTACGTCCTCCGCTCCTACCTATTTCCTGATGAATTAGCTTGTTACCCTGTATCTCTCTCAGTAATATCCAACACGCATTTTTATTTCTTATAATTAAAGAAATTATTCAGATAGTTGAGGGAGACGAAAATTTAATAATCATGGGGACTGGAATTCGATAGCAGAAAATGGAAGAGGAGCAAAAATAGTAGATATGAGTGAGGGTAATGAGTACAATTTTGCACAGTGCATAATTAAATCACAGCTAGCACTTGGTGTACGAATCATGAAAGAATGTTGTACACGTGGAAGAGACCTGGAGACACAAGAATGTTTCAGTTTGATTATATAATGTAAGGCAGAGATTTAGGAACCAGGTTTTAAACTTCAAGACATTTCTAGGGACAGATGTTGACCCTCACCACAATTTATTGATTATGAACTACAGATTAAAACTGAAGAAACTGCGAACAGGTAGGAATTTAAGGAGATAAACCTAGATGAACAGGGAGAACCAGAGGTTGTAGAGAGTTTCAGAGGGAGCATTAGGGAACAAGTGCCAAGAAATGGGAAAAGAATACAGTAAAATAAAAATGGGTAGTTTTGAGAGACGAAATAGTGAAGGTAGCAGAGGATCGAGTAGGTAAAAATACGAGGGCTGGTAGAAATCCTTGGATGACACAAGAGATATTGAATGTAATCGATACAAGAATAAAATATAAGAATGTAATAAATGAAGCTGGCGAAAAGGAATACAAATGTCTCAAAAATGAGATAGACGGGAAGTGCAAAATGTCTAAGCAGGAATTGCTGAGGACACATGTGAGGATGTAGAAGCATATATCGCTAGGAGTAAGAAAAATGCTGCCAATACGATAGTTAAAGAGACCTTTGGGGAAAAGAGAACCACCTGAATGAATATCAGGAGCTCAGATGGAAAATCAGAGATAATCAAAGAAGGGAAAGTCGAAAGTTGGAAGGATTATATAGAGGGTCTACACAAGAACGATGTACTTGAGGTCAACATTATGGAAATGGAAGAGGACGTAGACGAAGATGAGAAAGGAGATATGATGCTGCGTGAAGAATTTGACAAATCACTGCAAGCCGTAAGTCGAAACAAGGCCTCGGGAGCAGACAACATTCCGTTAGAGCTACTGATAGCCTTGGGAGAGCCATCCATGACGAAACTCTTCCATCTGATGTGCAAAATGTATATCCTCGAGCTACAAGACGAATATAATAATCCCAATTCGAAAGAAATCAACTGTTGACACATGTGGAAATTACCGAACTATCAGTTTAATAAGTCACTGTTACAATATACTAACACGAATTCTTTACAGCAGAACGGAAAAACTGGTAGAAGCTGGCCTCGGGGAGGATCAGTTTGGATTTCGGAGAAACGTATTAACGCGCGAGGCAATGCTGAGCACACGACTTCTCATATAAGCAACCTATATTTATAACATTTGGAGACTTACATACAACCATGCCCGTGGTCTAGTGGTAGTGTGTTTGTTTCATGGTGAGAACGTCTTCCGTGCTGGGTTCGAATCCCGCCACTACTTACATCTTGATTAATAATCAACATTGGCGGCCGAAGACTTCAGGCATAAGAAGTCACCCCTCATTCCGCCAATGGCCTTGTCAAAGAGGACGGAGGAGCAGACAGAGGTTCAGGGCACTCTCTTGTCCTAGGGGAGGGAAATAGCAGCTAAAGGCGGAAGAATCAGCAATGATCAACGGCATGAGGATGCAGAAGGCAATGGAAACCACTGCATTAAAAACGCGTAACGTGTATCCATTGTATATGAGGCCTGGAATTGAAGAAGTGTCATGATCTCTTCATTGGCAAAAGATTCAGGAAAAGTCTCCCATTCGGATCTCCGGAAGGGGACTGCCAAGGGGGAGGTTACCATGAGAAAAAGATTGAATAATCAACGGAAGGGCGTTCTACGGCTCGTGGCGTGGAATGTCAGAAGCTTGAGCGTGGTAGGGAAACTAGAAAATCTGAAAAGAGAAAATCAAAGGCTCAATCTAGACATAGTAGGGGCCAGTGAAGTTAAATGGAAAAGTGACATGGATTTCTGGTCAGATGAGTATAGGGTAATATCAATAGCAGCAGAAAATGGTATAACGGGAGTAGGATTTATTATGAGCAGGAAGATAGGGCAGAGAGTGTGTTGCTGTGAACAGTTTAGTGATACGGTTGTTCTTATCAGAATCGATAGCAAACCAACAGCGACAAAGATAGTTCAGGTATATATGCCGACGTCGCAAGATGAAGAAGAAGAGAGAGAGAAAGTGTATGAGGATATTGAAAGGGTAATCCAGTATGTAAAGAGACATGAAAATCTAATAGTCATGGGAGACTAGAATGCAGTTGTAGGAGAAGGAGTAGAAGAAAAGGTTCAAGAGAATATGGCCTTGGCACCAGGAATGAGAGAGGAGAAAGACTATGAGTTCTGTAACAAGTTTCAGCTAGTAATAGCGAATACTCAGTTCAAGAATCACAAGAGGAGGAGGTATGCTTGTAAAAGGGATTTCAGTTACATTACATCATTGTCAGACAGAGATTCCGTTATCAGATACTGGATTGTAAGGTATACCCAGGAGTAGTCATAGACTCAGATCACAATATAGTAGTGATGAAGAGTAGGCTAAAGTTTAAGACATTAGCCACGAATAACCAAGAGGCAAAGAAGTGGGATACAGAAGTACTAAGGGATGACGAGATACGGTTGAAGTGCTCTAAGTCTATAGATACAGCAATAAGGAATAGCTTGGACAGCTCTAAAAAAGGCCATCACAGAAGTTGGGAAGGTACACAGAAGGTGACAGCGAAGAAACCATGGGTAACAGAAGGAATATTTCAATTGATCGATGAAAGGAGGAGGTACAAAAATGTTCCGGGAAACTCAGGGATCGAGAAATATGAGTCGCTGAGGAATGAAATAAGTAGGAAGTGCAGGGAAGCTAAGATGAAGTGGCTGCAGGACAAATGTGAAGACATCGAAAAAGAAATGATTATCGGAAGGACAGACTCAACATACAGGAAAATCAAAACAACCTTCGGTGGCATTAAAATAAGGGTGATAACATTAAGAGTGCCAAGGGAATTCCACTATTAAATGCGGAGGAGAAAGCGGACAGGTGGAATAAATACACTGAAAGCCTCTATAAGGGGGAAGATTTGTCCGATGTGATAGAAAAAGAAACAGGAGTCGATTTAGAAAAGATAGGAGACCCAGTTCTAGAATCAGAATTTAAAAGAGCTTTGGAAGACTTAAGATCAAATAAGGCAGAAGGGATAGATAGCATTCCATCAGAATTTCTAAAATCAGTGGGGGAAGTGGCAACAAAACGACTATTTACGGTGGTGTGTAGAGTGTATGACTTTGGCGACATACCATCTGACTTTCGGAAAAGCATGATCCACACAATCCCAAAGACGGCAAGAGCTGACAAGTCCAATAATTACCGCATAATCAGCTTAACAGCCCACGCATCCAAGTTGCTTACAAGAATAATATACAGAAGAATGGAAACGACAATTGAGGATGAGCTAGATGACGATTAGGAAAGGTAAAGGCACGATAGAGGCAACTCTGACATTGCGGCTAGTAATGTAAGCAAGACTAAAGAAAAATTAAGACACTTTCATAGGATTTGTCGACCTGGAAAAAGCTTTTGACAGTGTAAAGTTGTGCAAGATGTTCGAAGTTCTGAGAAAAGTAGGGGTAAGCTATAGGGAGAGACGGGTCATATACAATGTGTACGACAGCCAAGAGGGAATAATAAGAGTGGACGATCAAGAACGAAGTGCTCGTATTAAAAAGGGTGTAAGACAGTAGCCTTCGGCCGTATTGCTCAATCTGTACATCGAGGAAGCAATGATGCAAATAAAAGAAAGATTCAGGAGTGGAATTAAAATCCAAGGTGAAAGGATATCAATGATAGGAATCGCTGATGACATTGCTATCCTGAGTGAAAGTGAAGAAGAATTACATGATCTGCTGAACGGAATGAACAGTCTAATGAGTACAGAGTATGGACTGAGAGTAAAATCGAAGAAAGACGAAAGTACTGAGAAGTAGTAGAAATGAGTACAGCGAGAAACTAAACATCACTATTGATGGTCACGAAGTAGATGACGTTACGGAATTCTGGTACGTAGGCAGTAAAATAACCAATGACGGACAGAGCAAGGAGGACATCAAAAGCAGACTATCAATGGCAAAAAGGGTATTCTTGGCCAAGAGAAGTCTACTAATATTAAATATCGGCCTTAATTTGAGGAAGAAATTTCTGAGAATGTACGTCTGGAGTGCATCATTGTATGGTAGTGAAACATGGACTGTGGGAAAATCGGAACAGAAGAGAATCCGAGGTAAGGAATGAGGAGTTCCGCACAGAATCGGAGAGGAAAGGAATATGTGGAAAACAGTGGAAAGAAGAAGGGACAGAATGGTAGGACATCTGTTAAGACATGAGGGAATGACTTCCATGGTACTAGAGGAGGACAGAGATTGGAATACATCCAGCAAATAATTGAGGACGTAGGTTGCAAGTGCTACTCTGAAGAGGTTAGCACAGGAGAGGAATTCGTGGTGGGCCGCATCAAACCAGGCGGAAGACTGATGAACGAAAAAAAAATTGTTAAGGTGGCAGGGGTAAAATACAGGGAGCGAAAGGCTAATTAAAATTTGTACAGAAACCAAATTACAGTTATAAGAGTCGAGGGGCACGAAAGGAAAGCAGTGGTTGAAAATGGAATGAGACAGAGTTGTAGCCTATCACCGACGGTATTTAATCTGTATACTGAGCAAGCAGTAAAGGAAACAAAATAAGAATTTGGAGTAGGAATAAATAAAAGTCCAGGGAGAAGTAACAAAATTTTTGAGGTTTGCCGATGACATTGTAATTCTGTCAGCGATAGTAAGGGACTTGAGAGAGCAGTTGAACGGAATGGACAGTGTCATGAAAGGAGGATATAAGAGGAACAACAAAAGCAAAACGAGCATAATGGAATGTAATCGAATTAAATCATTTGTTGCTGGGAGAATCAGATTAGGAGATGAGACACTTAAAGTAGTAGATGAGTTTTGCTGTTTGGGCAGCAAAATAACTAATGATGGTCGAAGTAGGGACCGTAAAATGTAGACTGGTGATGGCAAGGAAAGCGTTTCTGATGAAGTGAAATTCATTAACATCGAGTGTAGATTTAAGTGTCAGGAAGTCTTCTCTGAAAGTATTTATATGGAATGTAGCTATGTATGAAGCGAAACATGAACGATGAACAGTTTAGTCATGGAGAGAATAGAAGCTTTTGAAATGTGGTGCTACAGAAGAATGCTGAAGATTAGTTGGATAGATCACGTAGCAAATGAGGATATACTGAATAGAACTGCGGAGAAGAGAAATCTATGGTACAAACTGACTAGAAGAAGGGATTGGTTTGTAGGACAGATTCTGAGACATCAAGGGCGCACCATTTTAGTACTGGAGGAAGCGTCGCGGGTAAAATCCGCGGAGGGAGACCAAGAGATGAATACACTAAGCAGATTCAGAAGGGTGTACGTTGCAGTAGTTACTCGGAGATGAAGAGACTTGCACAAGATAGAGCAGGATGGAGAGCTACAGCAAACCAGTCTTTGGACTGAAGACCATAACAACATAATTAAATTTTTCCTCGACACATTTCAATCTCATTTTTATCTGCGATAATGGTGGAAGCTGAAGAAATGAATTAAAATTTGTGCCACTTATAATATTTTCCCCTTCATAGATCGTCAAGCCCCGGCGGTGCCACAAATGTTAATTCGTTTCTTCAGCTTCCATCACTGTTATTTCTATTTCGTTTACCAAAAGCACTGACTGCAGTCAGTTGTCCTAAGTGAAAACTCTTAATCAGTGTTGTGACTTCGTTGTTGACTTGTGCCAGTTTCTATAGCTTGAGCTGATTACACATTATTTCAGTCTCATTCCATTACTACTTTCAGATTTGCTCTCCACTATACTATTTAAAAAACAAAGTTAATTCATCTGTCTTTCAAGTCTTCCCTTTCCCAACTAAGACAACTGAAGATGTCCTCTGCAACAGCTGAGTGTGATTTATTGTGTACATACTGGCTACGTTTGAGACCTGTGATTATGTGGATAATTATTCATTTGTATTTTCTGCTACCAGTCACTTTTGTTTGCTTTTATATATATATATATATATATATATATATATATTTATATATATATATATATTTGTTTTTTAAGAATAAATTGTCTTAAAGTAAATTAACATAGAACTTTTTGTTTACTGTTCGTTGCATGTGGGGCTGTTAGAGTATTTGACGGCTGGACCGGGGGAGGAGTGTCGTTGTGGTTGGCCAGAAATCACGTGCTGTGAGTCTTCGGCTGGTGTATCGTTGTTTATTTTGACTGACAACACAGACGCCAAAATCGCCGTGGTGTCAATCACGATAAACATAGAGACACAGCAGAAGACATCAGTGAACATCAATTTCTGGCCAACCACTACCTCTTCCCCCTGCCTCCAAACACTCCAACAGCGTCTCTAGCAGCAAATAGTACACAAAAAGTTCTATGTTAATCTAATTCAAGACAATTTACTCCTAAGTAACAATTTTCTGTATGCACACACTCCTTAAGATGGGCAGAACATGCTCGAAGCGCACTGCGTTAAGTTAAATTAAACATAAAACAAATAGAAAGACTGATAGCTGAGAATAGTTTTAGTTAATAATTAATGAAACCGCCTCAGCTGTATTATTACGTATTCATTGTGTTACGATTGGTTTCGGTCGTTGAACATCAGTAGGTTGCCGAGTTGTGCTAAAGCCATTGCAAATCTACATTTCAGTGCGAAAAATACAATTGCATATATCTTGAGAAAGGATAAATACAGTTGCATATGTCTTAAGAAAATTGTGTTTGCTACTTACACTGTAAAAATAAAATCTTCTTCCAGAATAGAACAATTTTTTGATCAACGAGAAAGACCAGAAAGACGAATAAGCGGGTATGAGGAACAATAGCGACCATGTCTTAATATTATGATATTTAAACGAAGATATACAATTAATGTATTTAGATAAACTGACGACAGGCGGACTAAGAAAATTATTTGGTGATTTTGTCTTTATAACATACGTTATAGATGATGAACTGTTGATGCACAGATGACATTAGAAAACAAATATTTTAAACCTGGACGAATAAAACTGATGATGGGAGTTTGTGGAGAAATGCCTGATGTCGTGACTGGCGTTGTTGAAGATGATGAAATAAATGTGGAATTATTTTCTTTGTTTCTGATAACATTCTGTTGTCACCTTAAATCAAATGCAGCAGTATTTTTCTGTTACAAGATGCCGCATGCACATAGTTTTTATTTGTGGTTTATTTCGTCCGAGGAAATGGGTAACTGTACAGAACCGTGGCAATACAGCAGAATGAATGAAGACGTTAGCCAGATCAGATAATTTTTTAGGAAATGAACAGAGACAGCATTCCTTTTATACAGTTACACCAGCACGAAGCTTAACAAAGGCAGTCGACGTCTGTCACAGAACGTGCTTTATTCGAGTATTCCCCGTTTCAGCCGTTACGAGAGCATTTTATTAGCGCGTTTAAAAACGCCCTCCCGTCTCGCTACTGTCAAATTATCTCAGCTGAAGTGTTAAACCTCGGTCTGCAATGCAAATGAGATTTCTTCGTGGTTTGGCGCTACATTCAATGTAGCAGATTACAGATGTGAATGTCAATTTGAGATCGTTGATTTCTCTATGGACTGAAAAACTGGATTTACGGCAGAAGTTGTTAGAACAGTTCTATGGAGCGGAAGAAGTATAATATATGTATAGACACCAAATCATGTTGAACCTAAGGCACTATTATTCCCGGATGAGACATATTACCCGCGTACAAAAACTAAGGCTGTGATGTGGCTTCACTGGCACGCAGTCCAGTATTTGTTTCAAGACTGCATCTAGAACACTTTGGACCTATGCAACTACTTGCGGGAAGAACATTGCAAGATCCTCCGTAACTTAAAATGTAGACAGTATTTCTCCATTTATTTATAGGGGGGCTTTACGACCCTCTGTGCAGCTCGATCAGCACGAGTAGGAGAAGATGGAATTAAAACACGATGACACCACAATGCACGAACCAACGTTGTATATGCCTTAGTCACTACGAGAAGTAATCCATCGATGATTACGTGATGCGCGAGTTTCGTCACGACCCTTGCACTGTGCTGCGGTACGAACTTCGCCTTTTATTTGTTGTCTTAACCAAGGAAAGCTCCTTGGCTGCTTTTGTTTCCATTCCAGTGCACAATGACGTACTGGGTACTGGTGGTATTGATTCAACCCACCGATTTTGTTTCGTAGCTTCCTTAAACATACACTTCATTTTTTTTTCTTTTGCTGAGACAATAGTTGTGTACCACGGTCTGTCGTCCCCTCCATAGACTTAGCACCCAGTTTGATACAACAAATGCACTCAGCAGTTAGGCTTTTTTTATACAAGAAAAGACAAAATTGCAGACAAGAGTCATATTCTTAATTTGAACCAGAAGACATAATTTTTATTTTGCGTCTGGAAATTATTTTGTTTAAAGGCGATAACGCTGGGCCGACCTACACTACTGGCCATTAAAATTGCTACACAAAGAAGAAATGCAGATGATAAGCGGGTATTCATTGGACAAATATATTATACTACAACTGACATGTGATTATACACTCCTGGAAATGGAAAAAAGAACACATTGACCGGTGTGTCAGACCCACCATACTTGCTCCGGACACTGCGAGAGGGCTGTACAAGCAATGATCACACGCACGGCACAGCGGACACACCAGGAACCGCGGTGTTGGCCGTCGAATGGCGCTAGCTGCGCAGCATTTGTGCACCGCCGCCGCCAGTGTCAGCCAGTTTGCCGTGGCATACGGAGCTCCATCGCAGTCTTTAACACTGGTAGCATGCCGCGACAGCGTGGACGTGAACCGTATGTGCAGTTGACAGACTTTGAGCGAGGGCGTATAGTGGGCATGCGGGAGGCCGGGTGGACGTACCGCCGAATTGCTCAACGCGTGGGGCGTGAGGTCTCCACAGTACATCGATGTTGTCGCCAGTGATCGGCGGGAGGTGCACGTGCCCGTCGACCTGGGACCGGACCGCAGCGACGCACGGATGCACGCCAAGACCGTAGGATCCTACGCAGTGACGTAGGGGACCGCACCGCCACTTCCCAGCAAATTAGGGACACTGTTGCTCCTGGGGTATCGGCGAGGACCATTCGCAACCGTCTCCATGAAGCTGGGCTACGGTCCCGCACACCGTTAGGCCGTCTTCCGCTCACGCCCCAACATCGTGCAGCCCACCTCCGGTGGTGACGCGACAGGCGTGAATGGAGGGACGAATGGAGACGTGTCGTCTTCAGCGATGAGAGTCGCTTCTGCCTTGGTGCCAATGATGGTCGTATGCGTGTTTGGCGCCGTGCAGGTGAGCGCCACAATCAGGACTGCATACGACCGAGGCACACAGGGCCAACACCCGGCATCATGGTGTGGGGAGCGATCTCCTACACTCGCCATACACCACTGGTTATCGTCGAGGGGACACTGAATAGTGCACGGTACATCCAAACCGTCATCGAACCCATCGTTCTACCATTCCTAGACCGGCAAGGGAACTTGCTGTTCCAACAGGACAATGCACGTCCGCATGTATCCCGTGCCACCCAACGTGCTCTAGAAGGTGTAACTCAACTACCCTAGCCAGCAAGATCTCCGGATCTGTCCCCCATTGAGCATGTTTGGGACTGGATGAAGCGTAGTCTCACACGGTCTGCACGTCCAGCACGAACGCTGGTCCAACTGAGGCGCCAGGTGGAAATGGCGTGGGAAGCCGTTCCACAGGACTACATCCAGCATCTCTACGATCGTCTCCATGGGAGAATAGCAGCCTGCATTGCTGCGAAAGGTGGATATACACTGTACTAGTGCCGACATTGTGCATGCTCTGTTGCCTGTGTCTATGTGCCTGTGGTTCTGTCAGTGTGATCATGTGATGTATCTGACCCCAGGAATGTGTCAATAAAGTTTCCCCTTCCTGGGACAATGAATTCACGGTGTTCTTATTTCAATTTCCAGGAGTGTATTTTCACGCAATTTGGGTGTATAGATCCTGAGAAATCAGTACCTAGAACAACCACCTCTGGCCATATTAAAGGCCTTCATACGCCTGGGCATTGAGTCAAACAGAGCTTGGATGGCGTGTACAGGTACAGCTGCCTATGCAGCTTCAACACGATACCACAGTTCAACAAGAGTAGTAACTGGCGTATTGTGACGAGCCAATTGCTGGGCCACCATTGACCAGACGTTTTCAGTTGGTGAGAGATCTGGAGAATGTGCTGCCCAGGGCAGCAGTCGAACATTTTCTGTATCCAGAAAGGCCCGTACAGGATCTGCGACATGCGGTCGTGCATTATCCTGCTGAAATGTAGGGTTTCGCAGGGATCTAATGAAGGGTAGAGCCACGGGTCGTAACACATCTGACTTGTAACGTCACTATTCAAAGTGCCGTCAGTGCGAACAAGAGGTGACCGAAACGTGTAACCAATGGCACCCCATACCGTCACGCCGGGTGATAGGCCAGTTTGGCGATGACGAATACACGCTTCCAATGTGCGTTCACCGCGATGGCGCCAAACACGGATGCGAGCATCATGATGCTGTAAACAGAACCTGGATTCATCCGAAAAAATGACGTTTTGCCATTCGTGCACCCAGGTTCGTCGTTGAGTACAGCATCGCAGGCGCTCCTGTCTGTGATGCAGCGTCAAGGGTAACCGCAGCCATGGTCTCTGAGCTGATAGTCCATGCTGCTGCAAACGTCGTCAAACTGTTCGTGCAGATGGTTGTTGTCTTGCAAACGTCCCCATCTGTTGACTCGGGGATGTAGACGTGGCTGCTCGATCCGTTACAGCCATGCGGATAAGATGCCTGTCATATCGACTGCTAGTGATACGAGGCCGTTTGGATTCAGCACGGCATTCCGTATTACTCTCCTGAACCCACCGATTCCATATTCTGCTAACAGTCATTGGATCTCGACCAACGCGAGCAGCAATGTCGCGATACGATAAACTGCAATCGCGATAGGCTACAATCCGAGCTTTATCACGGTCGGAAACGTGATGGTACGCATTTCTCCTCCTTACATGAGGCATCACAACAACGTTTCACTAGGCAACCCCGGTCAACTGCTTTTTGTGTATGAGAAATCGGTTGGAAACTTTCCTCATGTCAGCACGTTGTAAGAGTCGCCACCGGCGCCAACCTTGTGTGAATGCTCTGAAAAGCTAATCATTTGTATATCACAGCATCTTCTTCCTGTCGGTTAAATTTCACGTCTGTAGCACGTCATCTTCGTGGTGTAGCAATTTTAATGGCCAGTAGTGTCTATATGATGTTCCAGAAGTGATGGTCAATAATTCACACATGGAAAAAACAGGCCAAAGGTAGTTAAAAATCTCCAATAAACATGAGTCTAGAAATCAGCCGTTGTCGAGATGCAACACATTTTCTGTTTCGGTTCATCAGTGTCTGGGAACACATGGCATTTCCAAACACTAAAGTAGGTGTTCGAAATCTTGTCCATGCGTATGAATGGAACATTGAAATTGTCTCTGAAACGAGTTGCGAATCCTCTCAGGTCGTCCTGGGGGATTCTGTAAATGCTGCAAGGCTGCTTCAATCCGCAAGCATAATTTCTCAAGACATTTGACCTCGGTATGGTAGATCAGGCTTTTGACATAGCCCCACACACAGAAATAAACGGGATATAAATCCGGACATATTGGAGGCGTGGCACGGGCCCTCCTCCAGCATGCAATGTTGACCATACATCCGAGTTAGAAGCGCACTCGTAAATGAAAATGTGCTGGAGCACCGTAATGCATGAACCATATGTTCAAGTGTTGGTTCAGTGGGATATCATCATGTACATTTGGAAGTACAGTCCGGTTAATCTCTATCGTACTAAGTGTGGTCCAATGATGCGATCTCCGAGCAGCCCTGCTCAGACGTTCAACGAATATCGCTGCTGATGTGTGATATGTTAGTTGCATTGAGATTGACATCGGCCCAAATTTAACAGCCGTGGTTGTTAAAAATACCGTCGCTGGTAAATTTGACCTCTTCCGTAAAGAGAATATTGCTTACAAATAGAGGACTGTTGTTGCACTCATTGCCGGAAATTCTCTCTAGGAGAATTGTTGAGGGCTTGCACTCGCTGTAGATTATATGATGCGTGAAGAATTTGACAAAGCACTGCAAGCCGTAAGCCGAAACAAGGCCTCGGGAGCAGACAACATTCCGTTAGAGCTACTGATAGCCTTGGGAGAGAGAACCAAGACGGAACTCTTCCATATGGTGAGCAAAATGTATGAGACAGGCGTAATACCCTCGGACTACAAGAAGAATATAATAATCCTAACCGAACTATCAGTTTAATAAGTCACGGCTGCAAAATGCTTACACGAATTCTCTACCGACGAATGGAAAAACTGGTGGAAGCCGACCTCAGGAAAGATTAGTTTGGATTCCGTAGAAATGTTGGAATATTTGAGGCAATACTGACCCTACGACTTATTTTAGAAGATAGATTAAGGAAAGGCAAACCTACATTTCTAGCATTTGTAGACTTGGAGAAAGCTTTTGACAGTGTTGACTGGAATACTCTCTTTCAAATTCTGAAGGTGGCAGGGGTCAAATACACGGAGAGAAAGGCTATTTATAATTCGTACAGAAACCAGATGGCAGTCGTAAGAGTCGAGGGGCATGAAAGGGAAGCAGTGGTTGGCAAGGGAGTGAGACGGTGTTGTAGCCTATCTGTGATGTTATTCGCTCTGTATATTGATAAAGCACAAAGAAAAATTCGGAGTAGGAAGTAAAATACATGGAGAAGAAATAAAAACTTTGAGGTTTGCCGACGACATTATAGTTCTGTGAGAGACAGCAAAGGACCTGGAAGAGCAGTTGAGCGGAATGGTCACTGTCTTGAAAGGAGGATATAAGATGAACATCAACAAAAGCAAAATCAGAATAATGGAATGTATGCGAATTAAATGCTGAGGGAATTAGATTAGGAAACGAAATACTCGAAATAGTAGATGAGGTTTGCTATTTGGGGAGCACAATAACTCATGATGGCCGAAGTAGAGAGGATATAAAATGTAGTTTGGCAATGGCAAGGAAATCGTTTCTGAAGAAGAGAAATTTGTTAACATCGGGTGTAGATTTAAGTGCCAGAAATTATTTTCTGGAAGTATTTGTATGGAGCGTAGTCATGTATGGAAGTGAAACGAATAGAAGATTTCGAAACGTGGTGTTACAGAAGAATTGAAGATTAGATGGGTAGATCACGTAACTAATGAGGAGTTACTGAATAGAATTGGGGAGAAGAGGAATTTGTGGCACAACGTGACTAGAAGAAGGTATCGGTTCCAGAATGAGATTTTCACTCTGCAGCGGAGTGTGCGCTGATATGAAATTTCCTGGCGGATTAAAACTGTGTGCCCGACCGAGACTCGAACTCGGGACCTTTGCCTTTCGCGGGCAAGTGCTCTACCAACTGAGCTACCGAAGCACGACTCACGCCCGGTACTCACAGCTTTACTTCTGCCAGTACCTCGTCTCCTACCTTCCAAACTTTACAGAAGCTCTCCTGCGAATCTTGCAGAACTAGCACTCCTGAAAGAAAGGATATTGCGGAGACATGGCTTAGCCACAGCCTGGGGGATGTTTCCAGAATGAGATTTTCACTCTGCAGCGGAGTGTGCGCTGATATGAAACTTCCTGGCAGATGAAAACTGTGTGCCCGACCGAGACTCGAACTCGGGACCTTTGCCTTTCGCGGGCAAGTGCTCTACCAAATGAGCTACCGAAGCACGACTCACGCCCGGTACTCACAGCTGTACTTCTGCCAGTACCTCGTCTCCTACCTTCCAAACTTTACATAAGCTCTCCAGCGAACCTTGCAGAACTAGGTATCGGTTGGTGGGACACGTTCTGAGACATCAAGGGATCATTAATTTAGTATTGGAGGGAAGCGCGGAGGGTAGAACTCGTAGAGGGAGACCAAGGCATGAATACGCTAAACAGATTCAGAAGGATGTAGGTTGCAGTAGTTACTCGGAAGTGAAGAAGCTTGCGCAGGATTGAGTATCATGGAGAGCTGCATCAAATCAGTCTCTGTACCGAATACAACAACAACAACAACAACAACAGTGAAGTCTAAGTCTTGTAATGCAAGCAACCACAAGGCAACAAAGTTAGCCAATTAGGTAATAATTTTTAAGATTCGTGAGTTGACAAAAACATCGTTGTTATAAAACCAAAAGAGACTCCTTTACTATGCGACGACGTAATAAATTATATAATTCATTGAAATATTCAAAGCCACTTCAAGATGTTCAGAGTGCATTGCTTGAATTTCTATAAATCGAGACGAAACTGTTACCTGATAAATAACATCTGAAGAAGGTAAACTGCTGGAATCGGTAAAGTGAATATTGTAGGTGTTTAGTGATATTGAAGTAATAAATTATTAAATAAATATTTGTCATAGGGTTCGTGCTTCCGTATTATAACATGTTTGGGCTTAAAACAGTTTGGATTCATGAGTGGATGAAAAGAAGATGTCGAGTCTGGTGTTCAACGAAAAAAAAGAAATTGTTGTGGAAGATTCCAGAAGCTACTTCAACTACGTAAAAAGGGATCTCCTTAATTCCCTTAAGGTATTAAGATACTAAATGTGGGGAGCACTGTTGTTGGAACTGAAGTTGCAGGTAGCATTGCGTTTATTTTAGCAAATGAATATTTTTGAAACTGAGTTTTTTAAACTCCACAACTGGCAATTTTGTTCCACGCACATGAGATGGCAAGTTTCTTTAGTCTGACTTTTACAACTCAAACCTTTTCTAATAGTTTCTGTTTTCGCCATTAACGTCAGATAGAATTCTTTGAGTAACTGCCGTATTTGTGCAACAGTGCTTTTGATGTCGCTGGCTATTTCATCAGTATCTAGCGTCTTCAAGACGGCTTTATGTTGATCTAAGAGGATCTAAAGCATTTTCCAGTTCCTGATAGGGATCTTTATTACGCTTAGATTACTTTTTATTTCTTCCAAATATATTTTGGTCAGTGAATTCGACATCAATTCTTGGAAGTTCATACCAGGAAGTTTAAAATGTGAAGTATCGTCACGTAAGAGGCCTACGACCATTTCATTAAATTATAAATTTTAAACACTGGAGACCATTTCTTTATTCACTTGAAGTTCGGCAACTCAGTTCCCTGTAAGTAGCCTTTGTATCCTCTTTTAGCTTCCCTCCCCCCCTTTTTTTAATACGAGGTGTTATGTAACTTTATTTTCGTGTACAGGCTGTCGTCCAAGTTCCGTGCTCCGTGTGTTGCCCTATGGCTCCAACCTCCTTATTATTTTGAAGTCATTTTGACTATTTTTCGACCGTGACTGTCTCTGAAATATGTAAAGGTTTTTTTAAATTACCGCTACCAGTCACAAACTTCGTCAACTACTGTATTACTTATTTATTTAGCGACATGTTCCGAGGTAAACCTCATGTTCAGGCTAAGTGGCATTACAAAAGAATGCCATGTTTTTGTAATGCCATTTAGCCTGAAGATGAGGTTTACCTCGGAATATGTCGCTAAATAAAAAAGTAATACAATAGTTGACGAAGTTTGTGACTGGTAGGGGTAATTTAAAAGAAAACCTTTACATACTCCTTATTATTACATCCATGTTGTGCCTTATGCTTCGGGTCCGCTAATAATTTTCATCCCTTCCCTTCTCTTCCTGCCCTCTTTCCCTTTTCTATTTCTCATTGCTTATTTTCCATCCTAGTCTCAATTTGGCAGTACATATTGCTAATATTTACGGTTAAGTTCTGCTCTGTAGTTGCGGTCACTCAGTTACTTATTTTTTATGTGTACTCCTCTTTGACATAATCAGCGTTTTTGTTTATGAGGTTCACAGCCTACATACGCCACTCCAGTCTACATTTCCTATTTTATGTGCAACGGTATTTGCTCTTTTATGCTATATTTCTACCAACATTCTGTCAGGTGTATTATGTCTTCTCAAAATTTGGCACTACATAATTTCAAATGTATACCTTAAATTATGCACTGAAATTTCCGTCACTCTATTTTCATGTTTTATTTTACTGTTTATTATGAGAATTCTATTCATTTTGTCTTGCTCGTTGTTTATGTATTTCTTAATGAAATAAAGGTGTCAGTGCGTACATCAGTTCCCTTCAATTCCCCAATTCCAATAGGTTCCTTCTCTTTGTCGATGCAATACGACACATAATTACTGTGCCGCCTAGCCTTCATCCGTTTTATCCCTAATCTTCCACCATGGATTTGGTTTTATGTATTGTTATTCATTTGATTCGGAATTTTGTAATGGTTTATTTACGGTTTTCGCGATACATAACTTTCTATTTAATGTGCATTGTTGTTGAAAATTTTTGCGTCCTTATCTGGTTTGTCATACGCATCCAGCGCCACGTTGCGCTACTATTCGCGCCACCTGATGGCATTGATTGTTACTTTGTACGTAACGCCAAAATCTATTACTGACTTGTAATAGGAAACTGGTGACTCACACATGTCGCCATACAGGGTGTATGGAACACCTTCCCTTCTCTGGTATGTTCAGTTTAGTGTAGGTTTGTAACTTTTGTGAATTTCATTATTATTTGTTTTAAACAAGTCGTGGTTCTTCATGACTTCCATATCCTTTTTTCGGGTGTCCTGAAGATGAGTTTGCTCGAAACGCGTAAATAAAACTGAGTTGCTGAACATCAAGTGATTAAATTTTTCTTTCTCCAGTGACCATAATAGCAGTGTGTGAAGTATATCACATTAGGAAGAACTGTCTCAGCTGCAGTTCTGCATCACAATGTCCAGTGAGCATAATAGCAGTGTGTGATATGTGTCACATTAGGAAAAACTGTCTCAGCTTCATTTCTGAATCACTTTATTCTTCTAATGATTCTCATTAACCTCCCGAAAGCGCCTATGTGTATTGTAACTGCCAATAAGCGAACAGTTTTCTCAGATCCCTACTTCATGTTGCATTTTTTGAAGTGCTACCTAATCTAAAAAAAATACGCAGAGTCTGGGGGCACAGTCCGGAAACTTAGTTCCGCAATGCAGTGAATCCGTGTTCACTAGGCCTTATAGTTGCGTTGCACTATTGCAGAGTTTTTCTTAGAAATCCAAGTCTGATATTCGCCATTGCCACTGTTGACTTAACAAGATAGTGCTATGTATTATCACTTCATAGTATTATCTCTTCATATTTAAAATCGGCGACAGGCTCCAGAGACTTAGCACTACTATTGTAAAGGGATAATACAGGAACTTCTTCCAATCCATATGTGGCATACAGCAAACCAGTGCTTAACAGAGTCGGTTAAAAACAGTCTTGGTTGCCATTTTAGTTTTTTATTTTTCAACGACGCGTTTCGCCTTATTTAGGCATCTTTAGGTTATCTACACAGAAAAGGGAGAACAGGTACATCTATTTAAGAATCGCGATCGCGTTGTGCAGACTTGGATAACCTAAAAGCATGTATAAACAGATCAAATACTGAAAGAGCAAATACCATAATTTGGTATTCCTTAGAAGAATCCTTTAGTCAGTGTAGCCAAAGGGCATCGTCGAATATATCGGCCAACATCGCCTTCGTTAAACTCAGTAAAAACTAGAAATATAAAATAGTAAAATCATTACCTTTTCTAGATGGACGCGAGAGACACCAAGATCTGCATAACGCGTTCCCGTTCACAGGAGCGAGTAACAGAATAAGATGGGGTCTCAGGTAGTAAGTTGAAAAGCAAGAAAAGTAAGTTGAAAAATAAAAAACTAAAATTGCAACCAAGACTGTTTTTAACCAACTCTAATACAGGAACCTTTATTATGAACATTACCTTGCATTTATCCTCATTTAAACAGAGTTCCTTCCCAGGAGGAAATTTCATATGGTATGCATTGCCAATACGTTAAAAGAGACTGTAATTTAATGGCTCATAAGAACAATTTCTGAAACAGGAGAAGCGCAACCGTAAACTGCTAGCAAAGACGAAGGCAGAAACCACGACTTGGGGTGAATTCTAGCTGCACCGAACTCGTGCCGGCTGAATAAGCTTTGTTAAGAGAGGATTCCGGTGTGACGCGGCGATGCAAATGCGACGCCGCGCCGGTGGCGGCCGCGCTGACGCCGAGGCGACGCCGGCTGACGTCGCGGTGCTGCGAGGCGCGGCGCGGCGCCGGGCCGCCCGGCTCCTAACGAGCGCCGTCAGCACTCGGCCGCCCTGATTGGCCCCATTACCGGCCGGCAAGATGGCGGCGTCAGCCGGGGATCCCCCGGGGCCGCCGCCACCCCCTGTCAGCCGGCCGGCCGGGGGCTCCGGGCGCCGGGTTGTGCTGATGTAAGGGCGGCCGGGCCGCCTCGCTCTAATGCCCACTGCATTAGAGGCGACTGTCACCTTAATGGAGACGTAACGCTGCCAAGGCTGCCTCCAACACATCACCAACACCACTTGTCTATGCGGAATTATTTTTGGGGAATAGTTTGTGCTAAGGAACCACACATTTTTCCCTCTCCAGATTTAGAGTCTTTGAAAATAACTAACGAAAAATCCAACAAACTGTTTGGTTGAATGTTGAGGTTTTGCTCATTAAACGTGAGCTGGATCTGATACAGTTCTGCATTTCTTGTCGCATCCCAAATATGAGTATTGCTTGGGACTGGGCGACAGGTTTGCGAGAAGGGAACTAGACGGTTGGCCTATGTGAGAGAGAGTCTTGACCTTAAAATAACAAGTGGAAGAGGTTTGCAACTTCTAAATTTATTCAGAAGCGGTGTTTACTCTTGCTCCATTCGTACTGAAGAGGCCGTGTGAGCCGTGCTGCGGCTCGCGTTGGTGCTGTTTGTAGGTTTCCGCCCTCTGTTGGACGCTAGCGGTGTCTTTTAGTTGGCATGATTGGAGTTGTTTGTCTTCTTCTCGTGTTGACTGGCGCCACTCGTTTCGCAAACGTTGCCTGTCCGCTAGTGGCAGCAGCGGCGGTTACCGATCTGTAGTAACTGTGGCCCTATCTTTGGGGCGACGTCGTTGTTTTTCCGGGTCGTGTGAGTGGGCCAGTTCGTTTGGGGGCGCAGGAGGAACCAGGTCCACGCAGTGTTAAGAACTCGCTGGAACCGCTGACGGCATGCATGGACTGTTGTATGGAAGGTTCAAATGGTTCAAATGGCTCTGACCACTATGGGACTTAACATCTGAGGTCATCAGTCCCCTAGAACTTAGAGCTACTTAAACCTAACTAACCTAAGGACATCACACACATCCATGCCCGAGGCAGGATTCGAACCTGCGACCGTAGCGGTCGCGTGGTTCCAGACTGAAGCGCCTAGAACCGCTCGGCCACTTCGGCACACCCGTATGGAAGGGCTGTGGTCACGAGGGTGCACGACTTCGTCGTAAACCGGATCCAGCAAACTTTAAGTTGAGTGCATTTCAATCCAAGTAGAGAAACCTGCACCACTGTGGTATCCCGCAATTCTCCAGTGACTTGGGTTTGTGTTGCTGCTCGTAGTGTCGCCGAGGCGAAGAGCAGCGAGTGGAGTGCTTGGGGAAGGCGGATGTGATTAGCTTTCCTCGACTTCTTACTACTATTTACTGCGTCCAACTTGTTAAGTCCAATCACCGGTAATTTTTCTTTCCTGGTGGCCGATAACGCCCAGTTACCTGCCCGGGTGGGGGGGGAGGGGGTAGTGTATGTAACGGCAGTGGACATTTCCTAGCTTTGCCGCTGCTGTCCGGTAAAGCGTGTATTTTTGACAGCTTCCTTGATTGTAAGTCGGTTTATGATTCCTCTACTCTGGTGGTAACGATTCCTTTCTCGTTCCGGGGGCTCTAAACACAGTATTCTGCATTTAGTGCAGACCGCCGTTTCCGGCTTTGGCGTATTGTTCCATTGTTGCATTTGGTTTATCGGATGTCAGGTAGCTTCAGCATGATTATCATTAGTCATTCGTTAGACTGCCCCTAGTCTGAGTTACCATCTTGTGAAGTGAATGCAACTCTTGGCTGCCTACATCATCACTCGCGAAGCTGTTTGTTGCCGGACCTTCTCAGAGGTCAATTCCTGGAGCACTGTCTGTGACTGGTCCTTGTGTTTTATTATTGTATTATTTATTACCATACCTTGAAAAATCTACATTAAAGGTTATGTATGTCTAGTTAATAGTACCGGTCGCCTTCTGGAATAAATCTAGCAGTGTAAGGGTCATGTTACAAGGTTACCATCATCTTATTTCTTACAAGGTTACCATCATCTTATTTCACCCGTTTGGTGGTCGGTTGCTTGTTTCTTTTAATTAACCTTAGCTTGTATTTGCTGTTTTACAGCAGGTTTCTAAATTTTTTAGATAATTGCTTTTCCTGGCGTGTAAGACCTTCAGCCGTAATTGTGGTCATTTGCTTTGAAAAATAATTCGATATTTGTATTTTAGCTGTTAGCCTTAAAACCTTATTTACTGCCAATCCTGGCGTCTGATACCTTCTGCTGCGTTTGTGGCCACTTACTTTAAATATTTTAATACCTGTAAGTTGTGATTGCATTGAGTTCTTAAACATTCTTAATTTATTGCCATTCTTGGCGTGTAAGGCCTTCAGCCGTGGTCACAGTGGCTTTTTTTTTAACATTATCTGTATTTTATGGTGATTTGCTAAATTGTAACACACGGAAAATGCTATTATTTATAATAACGTGTGGTGTTTTTTATTTATTGTTGAGTCTGGAATTGCTGTTTTAAAAATAAATGTGTGTAAATGTAAAAGGCAACCAGTAGTAACTGACTACGGCCCCGTCCACAATCGTAACCGAATCCTGCTTTCCCTTGGCTACCAGGTTTCATCGTGTCCACGAAAATATCAAGTTCTAGTACAGTGATCATGCCTGGCATGCATATTTCCTTCTGCTATGAAATGACACTGTTATTGTGACCTGCACCCACGACACAACCCACAGAGTTCCTCAACTTCTCCACTATAATAGGATCAGCTATGCTGATATTAATGCAGTTACTTCTGCCTAATGCATATAGTGATATGAAACTTCCTGACAGACTGAAACTGTGTCCCGGACCGAGATTCGAACTGGGGACCTTTGCCTTTCGCGGGCAAGTGCTCTACCAACTTAGCGATCCAAGCACGACTCACGACCCGTACTCACAATTGTACTTCCGCCAGTACCTCGTCTTCTACCTTCCGAACCTCACAGAAGCTCTCCTGCGAAACTTGCAGAACTAGCACTCCTGGAAGAAAGGATATTGCGGAGACGTGGCTCAGTTGGTAGAGCACTAACCCGCGAAAGGCAAAGGGCCCGAGTTCGAGTGTCCGTCCGGCACACAGTTTTAATCTGCCAGGAAGTTTCGTATCAGCGCACACTCTGTTGCAGAGTGAAAAATCTCATTCTGGAATCTTTCTTACTTGCTCATATCTGCGGTTCTTACATTCCACCAATCACTCAATCGCCATTCTTAGCAACGATTCATGCCATAACATTTACCCAATCATTCCATCTCTTCCATTTAATGTGTTCTTTACTAAGCATTTCTCTCGTTGACACATTTCAAGACGTCTTTACTCCTTACTCGATCAATTCATGTGATCTTCAGCAGTCTCCTGTAACATTACGTTTCAAGGTCTTCCACACGTTCAATTTCTGTTTTCCCAATTGTCCATATTTGAGCCGATACAGAATATAACCAAATAAGGATCGTCGATTTTATTTCAATAGTAGAATTGATCGTGTATGCAGATGGTGATCTACGCTAGTTTTCTTTAAATGTTGCTGTCTGAATATTTTACTCAAAACTTATGTCATCTCATTTGTAACATCATTAAAGCGAAATTAAATATATTATTCAATTCATACAATGTCCCTGAATTATTACTCAAACAATCACAGCAGTTCTTCACCGATGGAGATATAGAAACAAAATAATAATTATATTTGTAGTTATTGGCACTGAATTTAGTTGCTCAGAGATACAGGGATTAGACAAACATATGAAAACACCGAAAAAAATGCATGCTTGACAGTAAATGCATATTTCAACCAAGCTGTTATATTTTATCACGAGCGGCACCTGTTCAGTGTCCACAGTACGTTCCAAGTATCAGTCTTTCGTCGGATTGGTGTTCTCTGTAGTTGTGAATGCATTATGTCGGAACAAAGTCAGCTGAACATGCGCAAATTGTTGGTGCTCCTACAGTGGGAGCTTCCGCACCTAAGGCAGCCGAAGTGTGTGATGCTTCATGAAGAATCGTATCAAAGATTGTAAGACGTCGTGGTCTTCTGACCTTCATTGCTTACATATTCCGCCCTCACAATCATATTCCGCATATCAAGACGCTTCATTCGAACCCAAACTCGATAAGACAAAGTCAATGTTGTGTGAATTCATGTATAGAATTGGAAGGAAAATCAGCATTGGCCGTATTTTGTTGTTTTATTGTTAGCAAAATCGATTTTCGGTCACTTAGTGACCATCCTAAGTGCTGTAATATACAATTAAAATTGGTAGGCACTGGTATGAAGCTATAACCACAAGCTTAGATCGATCACATGAGTTTATGTGATCCGTTGCGCTCGTACATGTACTCAAAGAGCGAGGAACAAGTCTCTCCCCAGTACTTCACTGGGAGAGCACCTCTGTTGAGAGCGAATCGGAGTGCGACTCTATACTGAGTCCTTGCGAATAAGCGTTGTTCACTGTGTTGGCCGTCACACTTATTGTGCAATGTGTGAATGGACAGAGTTATAGTTAAACGCCTGCGAGCGAGTTTTCGAGTGGCATCGCGGTGGAATGGTTATCTGACCGGTGTACCACGTCAATAGTTAGCCTAGGAGCGAATAGGAGTCCTTGACTTCATCAAGGCGTAGGGAGAGTTTGATTGGCGAAGGTCAATCCAGATAGAACGAGAGTTATCTTATTTGTCAGCAGCGAGCGGCAGAGACAGCAGTCATCGCAACGTACGGTATTGTGCGCTACAGCTCTTGCGAGCCCCATATTTCCTCCACAACAGTACACTTCACTGCATTTCACATGCGACAGCCTCGACCGTACCTAGCAATATTCTAACGGATTGTTATTCAAGTTGAGTAGGCGCGGCTCTCAGCCATTCTGCCAAGTCAATAACAATCTTAAACTTTGTATAGAAATTTCATTAGCGAATCCTATTCTTAAGAGGTAACTTCACATTCCGAAAAGAACCCGGAAATAACTTGTTTAGTTCAAAAAATGGTTCAAATGGCTCTGAGCACAATGGGACTCAGCATCTGAGGTCATCAGTCCCCTAGAACTTAGAACTACTTAAACCTAACTAACCTAAGGACATCACACACATCCATGCCCGAGGCAGGATTCGAACCTGCGACCGTAGCGGTCACGCGGTTCCAAACTGAAGCGCCTAGAACCGCACGGCCACACCCGCTGGCGTTTAGTTCATAACTAAAAGAGCCATTGTGATTTCTCAGAATTTTTGCAAAAAAATAATAATTTTCGTTAGTTTCATGTTTTTCTTACACTAACTAGCACTACTCCAGTACCCAAGTATACCACTAGTTACGTAAGAAATTTTGTGAATTTTTGTGTCATTTCCTTACAGCGGACGACTCCAGAAGATATTTATTGCTGAAAGTTTTTCAGGCATTTCTCTTTAGAACGTTAGGACCGTCTGTCTGACTTCTGTAGTAGTGTGGGGGTGGAAATTGCATCTTGCAGGAGCCACAGGGTAAAGGGTACATCTCAGATTAATCCGTTGCGCAGAATGACAGGATAGCACCCACATGTTCACCACAGAAGATCTATGCCGCATACAGGGAATGCCGAAAAATGTTGTCCGCTAAGTCACAAAAACGACGACATTGTGTGTCAAGTGATCTTAACGGCTGGGATTGAAGAGGATAGTGACGAAACATAAGAGGACGACAGCTGCAAAACTCACTGCAGAAATGAATGTCGCCCCTGATAACCCTGTCAGGACCAAAATAACACGAAGTGAGCTCCATAAGCGGAGAACTGCAGGGCGAGCTATAATTCGATAACCACTTATTAATTATACAAATGGCCGTAACAGGAAAACGCGGTACCGAAGCCACAAAACCTGCACGATGGAGCAATGGAAGATTGTCATTTGGTGTTTTGAGTATTATTTCATACTGTTCCCAACTTCTGGCCGAGTTTACTCTCCTTGAGTGAAGCGCAGCAGGGGCTTCGGCAGCCACACTGTGCCATTCCAAGGCCGCAAGGGTTACTCCGTAAGGTCGCATTACTGCCAGGATTACATGAGCATTTTGGCTAATTAGTTCCATCCCACGATATAGTGTTTGTTCCCCAAAGGTGATGCCATGTTCCAAGACGACGGCGCCCCTGTTCACACAGTATGGTTTCGTGAGCACGAGGGTAAATAGTCGCATCTCCTCAGGCCGCCACAGTTAGCTCTCGACATCAAGGAGCCTTTGTGGTATACTTTGAAGTGATGGGTGCGTGATCGCTATACACCTCCATCATCGTTACCTCGACTTGCCACTATTTTGAAGGAAGAATGGTGTGAGATTCTTTTGTAACCATTCACGACCTGTATTTATTCGCTTCGAGACGTACGCCGTATTAGGCATAATAATGTGTTGTTTGTGTCGTTTACAAATTTTTGTCCACCCCCTGTATACAGCATATAACGCCTATACGTACGTTTTGCCAAATATGACCTTAACATGTAAGGTGGCTGTAATTTCGCACCTTCCAGGCACTCATCCACATACTTTGCCGTGATCTACAGGGTGTTTCAAAAATGACCGGTATATTTGAAACGGCAATAAAAACTAAACGAGCAGCGATAGAAATACACCGTTTGTTGCAATATGCTTGGGACAACAGTACATTTTCAGGCGGACAAACTTTCGAAATTACAGTAGTTACAATTTTCAACAACAGATGGCGATGCAAGTGATGTGAAAGATATAGAAGACAACGCAGTCTGTGGGTGCGCCATTCTGTACGTCGTCTTTCTGCTGTAAGCGTGTGCTGTTCACAACGTGCGAGTGTGCTGTAGACAACATGGTTTATTCCTTAGAACAGAGGATTTTTCTGGTGTTGGAATTCCACCGCCTAGAACACAGTGTTGTTGCAACAAGACGAAGTTTTCAACGGAGGTTTAATGTAACCAAAGGACCGAAAAGCGATACAATAAAGGATCTGTTTGAAAAATTTCAACGGACTGGGAACGTGACGGATGAACGTGCTGGAAAGGTAGGGCGACTGCGTACGGCAACCACAGAGGGCAACGCGCAGCTAGTGCAGCAGGTGATCCAACAGCGGCCTCGAGTTTCCGTTCGCCGTGTTGCAGCTGCGGTCCAAATGACGCCAACGTCCACGTATCGTCTCATGCGCCAGAGTTTACACCTCTATCCATACACAATGCAAAAGCGGCAACCCCTCAGCGCCGCTACCATTGCGGCACGAGAGACATTCGCTAACGATATAGTGCACAGGATTGATGACGGCGATATGCATGTGGGCAGCATTTGGTTTACTGACGAAGCTTATTTTTACCTGGACGGCTTCGTCAATAAAGAGAACTGGCGCATATGGGGAACCGAAAAGCCCCATGTTGCAGTCCCATCGTCCCTGCATCCTCAAAAAGTACTGGTCTGGGCCGCCATTTCTTCCAAAGGAATCATTGGCCCATTTTTCAGATCCGAAACGATTACTGCATCACGCTATCTGTATATTCTTCGTGAATTTGTGGCGGTACAAACTGCCTTAGACGACACTGCGAACACCTCGTGGTTTATGCAAAATGGTGCCCGGCCACATCGCACGGCCGACGTCTTTAATTTCCTGAATGAATATTTCGATGATCGTGTGATTGCTTTGGGCTATCCGAAACATACAGGAGGCGGCGTGGATTGGCCTCCCTATTCGCCAGACATGAACCCCTGTGACTTCTTTCTGTGGGGACACCTGAAAGACCAGGTGTACCGCCAGAATCCAGAAACAATTGAACAGCTGAAGCAGTACATCTCATCTGCATGTGAAGCCATTCCGCCAGACACGTTGTCAAAGGTTTCGGGTAATTTCATTCAGAGACTACGCCATATTATTGCTACGCATGGTGGATATGTGGAAAATATCGTACTATAGAGTTTCCCAGACCGCAGCGCCATCTGTTGTTGAAAATTGTAACTACTGTAATTTCGAAAGTTTGTCTGCCTGAAAATGTACTGTTGTCCCAAGCATATTGCAACAAACGGTGTATTTCTATCGCTGCTCGTTTAGTTTTTATTGCCGTTTCAAATATACCGGTCATTTTTGAAACAACCTGTACAAACACAATTAGGTATCATGTGATAGGTTGTACATCGTATATGTAAAAATATACACTGACATTGTCACGTACGTCTTGTAAATAACTGTTAACTCTTATTGCATGAAAGGTGACGGAGTGTCTTTACTATAAAACTGCGTAATGAATGATTGCCTATACTAGTAGAGGTTGGAACACTAGTGGAGATGAAACGGCAGGCAGAACTCAAGTTCTGGGTGGAAGGCGCGCACAGGTGTCGGTCCTGCTTAAACACAGGAAGTAGCTAGACAGACGTCGTGGCACCTGAGCACTGAAGCACAATAGGGTGATGGCCGGCCGCTATTGTAGTAGGGGCCTCAAGGATAACCGGATAATACTTCCAAACTCTGCAAATCATAGATCCAGGTGAGAGGAACGAAGAAGTGGCACCTAGGAAATCACGCAGGCTGGGTTATTTCCAAGGATTTTTACTCAGAGGCGTACCATTGTACGAGTATAGGTATTTCTTCGCAAACTTTCCGCGCTGAACGACAAAAGACTAAAATATGGTTGGTCGGCGTTCGGAAGAATCTGTAGAGAGGGAGAATATTCCGTGGTTTCGGGGATATGATTCGTTTTCTGAATTACGATGGTGGGGAGCCGAGCCTTGCTGGGAAGCCAGCGCTAGAGAGCTGTGGTCTCCCGCTGTGAGCGCCCGTGTGTGACGGTCGCTCGATGTCAGCTTTTTTGGGACAGACGAACTTGGTGTCTTTGCTCTCAGGAGAGTTTATAGTTAGAACAGTTAGGCACTGTGCTGTTGCGAACCTATACGATTCTGGACTTCACCTCTGGGTTGGAAGTCGTCGTTGAGTACACAGTGCACAGTAATTGAGACGTTATCTGAACTCCGTCCTTGTGGCTGGGAGTTCGCGTTTCTCGTCTGTACAGCACAGAGAGGAGAAGACAGTATTGGAGTATATTAGTCAGAGGGCCGCCTTCTGCCGTCCTAGTGTTTGAAAGAGTTTTTATTTTTATGGCTGGAGTTCTTCCATCGACGCAAACGTGTACCAGAACCAGCACGTCGACGCACCAGAAGCAGTACGTATGGTGATATCGCAAACTGCTTTAGCTTATTAGGGCTATAAAGCTAAACAGCTGTGATCACGTTAGTTCATTTCCGCACCACCGTAGATCATCTTTGAAAGTAGTGTCTTCTGGTGTTTGGTACGTAGAAGATGTCAGTCATTTCGCGTTATTGATATTAGATCGCGCAGTCATAATACGCGGCAGAGTTGGGAAATTGATTAGTAATTTTACTTAACAAATACGAACTTTGTAATATAAGGTTTTTTTTTAAATCTACAATAAATATATAAACAGGAACGACGTTTATCATTTAGTAGGATTAGTTGCCTTCATAATTCATGTTTAGATTGTAATTTATAAAATTAAGAGTCCCTAAGATCTGCTTCAGGGGGTAGTCAGACAGGGCCAAATCTTCGTTTTAGCGTTTATTATTCTCCGTTGCGCACATTCATTTTACACCCCCCTGGAATAGCATCTTGGAAACATACAATAAGCGTTACCCTCTGGGAGGAATTCTGAATTGTTTGACCGTGTGTTAACCTAGTGGACAGAGGATATCGAACCTGAATTTCGTTATTATGGCAATTAGTAGAAAGAAGATAGACTTTAATTTTGTAAGAAATGAAGGAAATAAAGATCCCTTAAATTAAGCACTAAACGGTCGCCAACCTATTTAGGCGTAATAATGTGAAAACATTATTTTCAGTGGATTTAAATATACTCTTGCGAAAGCATGTTTCATAAATTCTGTCTTAGTAAAATGCAATGAACACACACAACTGCCAGGCGAAATGCACAGTAGATAGCAGTAGCTATTAATAGCATAGGTTAGCAATCACGGAAGTGCAAAAGAGACTTTACTCCTGTTAACTATAATTACTATCTCAAACCTCACGAGATTAAGTGGCACCTGACAAGAATTCAAGTCGTGCGGTAGCGTTCTCGCTTCCCGCGCCCGGGTTCCCGGGTTCGATTCCCGGTGGGGTCAGGGATTTTCCCTGCCTCGTGATGACTGGGTGTTGTGTGATGTCCTTAGGTTAGTTAGGTTCAATTAGTTCTAAGTTATAGGGGACTGATGACCATAGATGTTAAGTAACATAGTGCTCAGAGCCATTTGAACTAAGAATTCAAGTTTGACTAACACACACACATCACAAATGCAACAAATTAACACCGTACTCAGACATTTCATGTTCGCTCTGCTGTTGAAATATTCCAGATTTCATTAGCAAGAACCATATTCAAATCAACTTTCTCTTAATAATAGTGATTACAGTGGGGCCCCTTAAACTGTCCCTTCCTTTATAAGCAACTATGCATACATTTCAGAAACAATCTGCATCACATAAATGGTGAACTACAACCCCACTTAAGATTATTTAGCCCTCAATGCTTAATAACAATTTACACTAGCAATATTCTTATTTAGCTTAGGAAAAAATTCAAGTTCATGTTAAGTTTTCAGTAGGCTCAAGATTACGTGCCTCTTTCACTACTTGTGAAGGAAGTAGTTTTAACTATCAACATTTACACCCTTTAGTACTATACTGTGGCACAATCAAAGTAGTAGCAATTCAAAGCAAAATAAAGCTTTTTAACTAGTTTAAAGCCGGCCGCGGTGGTCTCGCGGTTAAGGCGCTCAGTCCGGAACCGCGCGACTGCTACGGTCGCAGGTTCGAATCCTGCCTCGGGCATGGATGTGTGTGATGTCCTTAGGTTAGTTAGGTTTAAGTAGTTCTAAGTTCTAGGGGACTGATGACCACAGATGTTAAGTCCCATAGTGCTCAGAGCCAACTAGTTTAAAATAAGGTGCCTCTCTCTTAATCTGTGAAACAAATGATTTAACTAGCAACTTTTATATACTTTAAAACTGAAACTTAGGCACTCTTAAATAGAAACAAATTTGCATTTCTTCATAAACAGGGTACTCGGTCTTTAGCACTTTTAGGATACGACTTTGCTTGGTATCATGAAGAGGACAGTTTCAAAGTTCAAACACAAATTTTGCAACACTTGAATTATTTTTACAAACGCACACACAAGTATACTGGATCATACTGATATACATATCTGATTTCTAAAGTTGGTGAAGCAGTGGCGCAATAGTGGTGGCAAGCACGTGGCGACTATCTGGTCTCCTTCTGGCGGTTTTAAGCTCCATTTTATTCTTCTTGGCGACATGTTCATCATCTTTAGAGCCTTTCCAAATGCGAGAGCACCATTTTACAGCCTTTTTTTTTTTAACAAGAGGTGGAGCCCCTCCATGCCCACACCGGCATGATGGCCAACACAAAAGGTCTACTGCCATCTCTGCATAAGGGTTAGTATTCACTAAAGTGAGGTGTCGCAGGATGTGGGTACTGCGATGTTTGCGTACGTCTGGTTAGGATTAACCATTAATACGCGCTCATCTGGAGATAGATTGGTCGAAATCTGACGAAGGGTAGCGGTTTGAAGGGCAGAGGACAAAAAAGTGCCAAGGCAAGGACCAAGGGAAAAAAACCTCTGCGAAAGTTAGGTCGGGCGGCAAGAGCAGTAGCGGTTGTCTTGCTGCCTGCGATAGATTGTGTAAGGATAGGCTTTGTTAGTAGTGGGTATCATGCATGTCGATACCTTGACGTTGTGCGATTGTGCTGCTCGGCGGCTGGCGCCGGGTGCTGGTACAGAGTCCTCGTTCAGCGTAAGCAACCAGCAACAGTTAGGTTTGTTATCGATCTTGTGTCCGATAGGTCATATACCGGAGGCACAGTGTGAGGGAATGTTGGCAGATTGTTTGTACGTCTGTGGGCGAGCTCGTCGGTGTCCCTGCTGTGGCCTGTTGGTCGGCACTAATAGCAGCTGGTAGTTGCCAGTCAGTGTTGCTGATATGCAGGGGCTTGCCGACGTTTGTCGCTGTTTGCGTATGTTAGTTTACCATAGGTGGCTATGCCCTAGCTAGCAGTGTCTTTGGCCGTTTGTGTTTCCACCTGTGGTTGTGATCGTAGTTTCCCAGAGTGAGGATGAAAGGATTTTACAGCCGGAACCACATCCGAGGCCAATCCTTCATAGATTTGATTTTAGAATGCCTCACTTGGCACCTGCAGTGCTGACTTTGCGATTGCTGGCCACTAACTGCGTAACGTGCTCTCTCTCTTGCCGCCCAAATTGACCACCACTTCCACTTTTTCTTGCGTGCCAAGCCCCTTCCGTAGTGGAGGGGGTTCCCTACGTCTTTTCTGTTTCACAATACAAGATCCCTAAGTATGAACCAGATTTCTACATAGAATTTTGTTCTCACAAACAGACATATTTAATAAAGTTTCATTATTTTAGCACACTGTTAAGTTAAAACAAAATATGCATCACAATTTTCCATTTCCCTTCAACAATTCAAAGAATTTAACGCATACAGAATAAACACTTCATAGTTATGTACACTTAATTACACTGTTCTAATCACTCATAATCTATAATAGTGTTACAAGCACATATACTCATCGTTGTATGATTTTTCACGCATCCGCAAGTGCATTAGCTTACGAGAAAGCACCGATGATGTAATCATGGACAACTCGCATCATTATAAACAAAAGCACCAAAGTACTTGCTCGCCATCTGTCGGAATGAAACGCAGCGCCTCCTGCGCAACTCTCAACCAAAAAGAGCAAACCGCACATTATGTTAGGTCACCGTGTGCGTCATATAATGGCGGACAGCGAGAATACGAATCTAGAAATATTTATTACATAAAAAATTTCAACCTGGTGTATACTTAATCTGCACTGAATATTATTTCACACGCGTGTCTGTGTGCAATTTTATAAAAATTTTCAGAAAATTTGTAAAACCTGAACGAGAGAGTGTATTAACTTTTTGGTTGGCTTTGTTGGTGCAGCATGCAATAATAGTGACGTTCAATGAAGAATGCAATGTATTAAAATCATTTTGGGCCCTAACCACAACACTAAATCAAATGTAAATAATACTGTATTCAGTTTGACATTCCTGGTAAGCAATTGATAGTCTTTACTTCTATCGGAATGACTGTTTATACTCTCGAAGTCTACGTTAGTCAGTTACATATTATGAAAAAATAATTTGATTTTTAAACAGACAGCAGGTAATACATTAACGGTCCATGTGAGGGCCTGCTTCCCTAACATTCTGTCACAAAAGTTTTTATAAGATTAAGAATATAGATGGAATATAAAATTTTTGTTTAAAATTATATATAAGAACTGAGAATATGAGAGACATTATTTGTCTTATGATTTAAATGCCATGCTGTAATGGTTAAAACTGACTGCGAGAAAGAAAACAAAACCGCACGCTCTCGCAGCACAGGGCAGCACAGCATTTTCTTTCTCGCAATCGATTCCAACAGAGAGCCTGTACATTGTTATTTAAAAAAGTATATAGTCTATGGCCGAGAGTATCGTGCAGAAATTTGGAATAAGACGGTCAAGAACTTTTCGAAATTTTCACCAACAACATTTGCCTATTATATGTATATTACATATATTTACATATTGTATATATTAAAAAATACATATCCTATGTCGATCCGAATGTTTATTAGAATATATATATATATATATATATATATATATATATATATATATGAGAGAGAACCCCGGCGTTGCACAGGCATTGCTTTGGAACCATGCCTGTACCACGCAGCTTCTGGTCTTGTGCTTAATGTTTATGACGTCATATTTCCTTAACTGTGTGTCGTACCGTGGACAGAGGATATCGAACCTGAATTTCGTTATTATGGCAATTAGTAGAGAGCAGAAAGACTTTAATTTTGTAAGAAATGAAGGAAATAAAGATCCCTTAAATTAAACAATGTGGACACTGTTTGTAAAATGTACTGCAAATGGAATGATGGAATTAGCACGTGGAGTATAAGCAAGACAGTACCAGCAATGCAGTGCCTGGACGAGAATCAGGCCATGTCCAAAGTCCGTCGATGATCGTCAGTGGGCAGCTTCGCAACGCCTCTGTGACGGCAGGTCACACATGCCAACACGACGCCGGCCTGTAGTGAGTTTCGCAGCCCGGATGCAACAACTGGGTTATCGCCCTGTCAAAGATTAAAAGGCACGACGCACCAACGCCACCATAACCGTGAAATCAGCAGGGGGCAGCAGTAATTAAAGACGTGCGAACCAGCTCGTCGTCGAACAGCTGGGCAGTTTCGTGACGTCGAGCCTGCACTGTACCACGCCCGGACACTAACTGCTGCCTACCACCTAAGCATCTGAGCACCAGGACACAGCCGCACTTTGCCATCGCCCCGAGGGTATGATGTGAGTGTCCAGCCATCTCTGGTGAGCACCAGAGGATCAACAGAAGATCACTATACTCCAGGCCCTAGAGCATATGCAACCTGATGTCCCTGCAGCTGCCGCCGCCGACCACACGTGGCATAGCCAGAATATATAAGAACTCGGCGACATGGCAGCAGAATATGCAGTCAGCAGCTGGAGACCGCCGCACTGGGGAAACAGTTGAAATGCCTGGGATAGCAGGACAGAGGGGATTAGGTTGTGAAAAGGGGCCAAAATAGGTTGCTGTCAGTTTCGCACTCAACATACAAGCTTTATTTGTCCACACACAATATTACACAAGGACGCAAAACACTCAAAATTTTAATCGCTCGGCTGAAGGCCACACATAAACACAATAATCTAACGGCTTAAGGCCATAAAAGATATCCTGTAAAATTAAAACTCAGCTGAAGGCCTCACATCAGCCACAACTAAAACTCAAACAGAGGGAGTTACTATGTAACAGACACGAAAGGGTGCTCGGTAGTTTCCAAGGGTCGGCCCAGGATTGTATAAGCAACGCCCGTTTAGGTGAGACAGGCAGCCTGTCCAACGGTTTCTCAATCTGGAGGCAACCCAACCGACAGACAGCCGAACCAACCAACTACCTGAATTCGGTGACCAGACCAACGGCAGTACAAGCATAATGCCAGCGAGGCGAAGAGACCAGTAACACTCGTCTTCAGATAGTGGTGTGTTGATAAGCCAAGGCACAATAACTACTGACATACATGAACATCGCCACGGTTGTGGAACTATTCCCCATGGCGGATAGCATGAACACGGTAAGAAAACACTTACTCGCTGCTCTGTCGCAACCGACCTACTGGCTACTGCAGTACGTAGCATTACAGCATTTAAAGCATTGCTCAGTGGAACTGACACAGGGTACACAGTGTTCAACGAAACACTGCCACAAGAAACTCGAACACTCGCAAAACGAATCACTGATGAACAACTAGAACAAATCACAGGCGGACACACACACACAAAACCGAAAGACGGTGGGTGACGAAACACAGGTCGTCTGACCAGACGACCGACCAACAACCAACCAAGGTCGTTGCCACTCAAACCATGTGTGTCAGCAACGGTCGGGCGAGCCTTGACTATCCGGAGCTCACTGCAGCTCCAACCCGACTCAACCCGATGTCCGTCCGGAACTGGGAGAGATAGCGATCCGGGCACACTGGCTCGGACTTAATCGTGTAGAGGTAACTCTTGTCCATTGGCCACGACGTCTCCGCGCAAGATGGAACCGAGCCACGTTCAGCAAGATGACCCAGTGACGAGGCCCAGAAACGGTGAAAAGACCAAACACACGTCGCCCAAAGAGGCGACCAACTGAACGGCCTACCAACGGTCGATCCCGCTGTCATCTCCGTCCGTCGGATAGTTCATCCTGTGTCGCGAGCGGTCGGCGAGTAGGCGGTAGGCTCACTGGCGCTCCGCCCCGACTGCTGCTACCTCCGGACAGCACTTCTGCCGCGTTCCAATTCAACGACTCTCCAGGTCCGATCTCAGCTCACGACGACCGGGAAGTAATAGCCGTACAGCAAACATAATATGGCAGGGCTAATATCGATACGCGCTGCTGTTGCCACTCACGGGCAGGCAAGACAGCAATTCAGTGACACCAGTAACTGAAATTAAAATGACGAGGCGGCCATACTGTAAAAATAAGATGATAAATAATAGATGTGACGAACATGAGCCATGCATGGCTCAACAGTGATATTCCCCACGTCACCAACAAGTGATTGTAAACAAGCTTCAGTAAAGTAGCCATTACAAATATCGGTCCATAACACATTCTTCCTCAGCAATGAGTCCTAGAGCACACTAAGCCATCCTAGACACACACTGTATAGTGTCCCCAGTGAAATAATAAGAAAACACTTAAAAACAGTATTTATAAAGAAGAGACATTTAAAAATGGAAGCACCGTCGCCGTGCAAGACAGACAATATATAAAACAATTGAAGACGTCGAAATGACAACATCTGCTGCTGACAAGAAGAAGAATACTATAAAATCTGTCGCTGCACATTCACTACTAGATGGACCCGCGGTCTTCTGTGGATGTAGACTGAACTTCAGTATTGATCTGAATGATACATTTTCCCATGGCAACGGCTGGTTGACAGTCGCTATTGTACGAGGTGGTATATATATATATATATATATATATATATATATATATATATATATATATATATTATAATGTGCCCGTAAAACAATAATTTCTCTGTGTAAGTTTCGAGTGCAAAGAAATATAACAAAATGATCTAAAGAGATGACATGATACGCTCTTTTGTTAACTTTTTAGTTGTCTTCACTTCTTCTCTTGTCTTGATTGCGTGTAGACGGACTTGCGAGTGCTGGCAAATGTAAGCATATTTGTTCTAATTAAGAAGATAATATATTGTTTTAATATTATTGTTCACTTTTAATTTGTGAGAGGTGATCCCGATTTCATGTCCGCCTTCCTTGAATTAACCTGCATTCGAGTAATTTACAGTTCAACAATCGCAGCGGCCGATGCAGCCAACGACGCCATTATTTGGCGATATTAACTTATAAAAATTAGCGGAAGCGAAAAACTCGCCCGCTATTAACGTAATATACACACTTCTCCACAGCCGCCCGACGTTGCAGAAAGTACGTAGCTTTAAGATTCTTATTTTCAGTACTACAGACGAGAGCCAGAGCTAGGACTCCGACTACGATGCAATGGTTAACGGAGGTAAGAAAAAGTACTCTCGCGCGTGTGTGGGCCGCAATTGTAATTAATAACTAAAGATTTTTTGCTTTAAAGTGAACTGACTAGCCGAGGAAATTAATATGAAAAGTTTATTCCATTGTTCAGCTTATATGCTCGTGTCTTAAGATTCAGCGAGTCTAACATTCATTAACGTAACAAATAATTTAAGATTAATGTTGTTAAAAAGGAGAACTTCACAAAACCATTTAATCGTAAATCAAAATTGAATGAAATAGCATTTTTATAAAGGCCCACCACGTAAGTCGGCAAGAATCAAAATAATAATAAATTACGACGGCCGACGGACGCGAGAACTGTTAGAAATGACGTCAAAAGCCGGCCCTCTACTCCCCACCCAGTTACAATACGAAAGGCGCTCACTACGAAACGGTTGCCTGTCAATATGAGGAGTTATGAGACATAATCATTACGGTTAGCAATGCGTTTACTGAGTACGGCCTGCGTCGCATTAAGAGCTTCCACGAGAGCCGGCAGCACCCCCAAGGGCGAGCAGCACTCCGTGCACGGCATCTTCAGCGGCGCAGCCTCCGGCGCTGAGGCGGCGACTGTGGCTGCGTTCACGGGAGCGGAGCTGACGCAGCGGCGGCGGCGGCGGCGGCGGCGACTTGTCACAGGCGTCGCCTGTGGCCGCTGGCCGAGTAATTAGGCGGCGCTGTGCGGTCTCCACCCCCGCGGCGGCGGCGGCGGCGGGGCGGAGCGCCGTCAAAAGTCTAATGAAAGCCGCGCAGGCCGCTGCCACTGCCGCTGATTTATGGATTCCCGGAGCTTTGCGCTGTCCCAAGGGTATCGGCGGCTCTCCGCCACTGTTACACGCCTCGGGGAAACCGGCCGGCTGTGAGAACAGCCATTATCCTCCGTTCCTTCGCTACAGAGCGACTGATACAAGTCGCCTCGTCGAACTCTTGAAATTAGGCTCACTGGCAAAAGTTAGTCATCCACTTACATCTATATCTACACGGATACTCTGCAAATCACATTTAACTACCTGGCAGAGGTTTCATCGAACCACCTTCACAGGTCTCTATTATTCTAATCTCGTATAGCGCGCGGAAAGAATGAACACCTGTATCTTTCCGTATGAGCTCTGATTTCCCTTTTTTTATCGTGGTGATCGTTCCGCTCTATGTAGGTCGGTGTCAACAAAATTCGCATTCGGAGGAGAAAGTTGGTGATTAGAACGTCGTGAGAAGATTCCGTCGCAACGAAAAACGCCTTTTTTTAATGATTTCCAGCCCAAATCCTGTATCATTTCTGTGACACTCTCTCCCATATTTCGCGATAATACAAAACGTGCTGCCTTTCTTTGGACTCTTTCGATGTACTCTGTCAGTCCTATCTGGTAAGGGTCCCACACCGCGCAGCAATATTCTAAAAGACGACGGACAAGCGTAGTGTAGGCAGTCTCCTTAGTAGGTCTGTTACATTTTCTAAGTGTCCTGCCAACAAAACGCAGCCTTTGGTTATCCTTCCCCACAACAATTTCTATGTGTTCTTTCCAATTTAAGTTGTTCGTAATTGTAATACCTAGGTATTTAGTTGAATTTACGGCTTATAGATTAGACTGATTTATCGTGTAACCGAAGATTAACGAGTTCCTTTTAGCACTCATGTGGATGACCTCACACTTTTCGTTATTTAGGGTCAACTGCCACTTTTCGCACCATTCAGATACTTTTTCTAAATTGTTTTGCATTTTGTTTTGATCTTCTGATGACTTTATTAGTCGATAAACGACAGCATCATCTGTAAACAAACGAAGACGGCTGCTCAGATTGTCTCCCAAATCGTTTATACAGATAAGGAACAGCAAAGGGCCTGTAACATTACCTTGGGGAGCGCCTGAAATCACTTCTGTTTTACTCGACGACTTTCCGTCAATTACTACGAACTGTGACCTCTCTGACAGGAAATCGCAAATCCAGTCACATAACTGAGGCGATATTCCATAAGCACGCATTTCCAATACGAGCTGTTTGTGTGGTACAGTGTCAAAAGCCTTCCGGAAATCCAGGAATCGATCTGAAATCCCTTGTCAATAGCACGCAGCACTTCATGTGAATAAAAAGCTAGTTGTGTTTCACAGGAACGATGTTTCCTAAACCCATGTTGACTGTGTGTCAATAGACCGTTTCCTTCGAGGTAATTCATAATGTTCGAACACAATATATGTTCTCAAATCCTGCTGCTTATCGATGTTAACGATATGGGCCTGTAATTTAGTGGATTACTCCTACTACCTTTCTTGAATATTGGTGTGTGACCTGTGCAAGTTTCCAGTCTTTGGGTACGGATCTTTAATCGAGCGAACGGCTGTATATGAGTGTTAAGTATGGAGCTAATGCATCAGCTTACTCCTAAAGGAACGTAATTCGTATATAGTCTGGATCAGAAGACTTGCTTTTATTGATTTGAGTTGCTTCACTACTCCGAAGATATTTACTTCTACGTTACTCATGTTGGCAGCTGTTCTCGATTCGAATTCTGGAATATTTACTTCGTCTTCTTTTGTGAAGGCATTTCGGAAGGCTGTGTTTAGTAAATCTGCTTTGGCAGCACTGTCTTCGATAATATCTACATTGTTGTCGCGCAGAGAAGGCATTGATTGTTTCTTGCCGCTAACATACTTCACATACGACCAGAACCTCTTTGGATTTTCTGCCAGGTTTCGAGACAAAGTTTCGTTGTGGAAACTGTTAAGACGTCTCGCATTGAACTCCGCGCTAAGTTTCGAGCTTCTGTAAAGGATCGCCAATCTTGGGGATTTTGCGTCTGTTTAAATTTGGCATGTTTGTTTCACTGTTTCTGCAACAGTGTTCTAACCCGTTTTGTGTACCAATGAGGATCAGCTCCGTCATTTGTTAGTTTATTTGGTATAAACCTCTCAATTGCTGCCGATACTATTTCTTTGAATTTAATCCACATCTGGTCTACACTTATATTATTAATTTGGAATGAGTGGAGATTGTCTCTCAAGAAGGCATCAAGTGAATTTGTATCTGCTTTTTCGAATAGGCATATTTTTTGCTTATTTTTCGAGGATTTGGGGATTACAATATTCAATCTCGCTACGATAACCCTGACTTCACTAATCCCTATATCGGTTTTGATGCTGGTTATTAAGGGGGGGTAGGACGTCAAACTGGCCGACTTGAAGCAGGAGAGGCACCACAGGACTTCTTAATTTCCACTTTCTATGCTTTTACAAATAAATTCATAAAACTTTGTCAACACAACCAGGAAGGATTCAGGATTCAAACTCATAGCAATGTAAGTTCAAAAGTATACAAAATAATTTTTTTCCGTGTGAAATTTCATCGTTTTTTCACTTACTATTGGCTGCATTTGTTGCTATAGGTACACTTTTCTTCACAAGTAAGAGAGATTCTTCGATGAATTTTGCACAGCATACAAGCAATACTTACAGGTGTATGAAACTCTAGAATTTTCTAAATCTATTAAAAACTGTGCTAAAAATTGAGATAATTAACCATAAAATTTAAGTTTTTTCTAAACATGAAGTTCAAAATGTAACAGCTCATTCATTTTTCAATTAATTAAATAAATTCTATAGTTTCATACACCTGTAAGTATGGTTTGTATGTTGTGCAAAATTCATCGAAGAATCTCTCTTACTTGTGAAGAAAAGTGTACCTATAGCAACAAATGCAGCCAATAGTAAGTGAAAAAACGATGAAATTTCACACGTAAAAAAAAAATATTTTGTATACTTTTGAGCTTACATTGCTATGAGTTTGAATCCTGAATCCTTCCTGGTCGTGTTGACAAAGTTTTATGAATTTATTTGTAAAAGTATAGACAGTGGAAATTAAGAAGTCCTGTGGTGCCTCTCCTGCTTCAAGTCGGCCAGTTTGACGTCCTACCACCCTTAACTCAGGATTATTTGTTGCTAAGAGGTCAAGTGTGTTTCACAGCCGTTTACTATTCGCGTGAGCTCATGAACTAACTGCTCTAAATAATTTTCAGAGAATGCGTTTAGCACAGTTAAAGGAGCACTCCGACATAGAACGCTGAAGCTGATGTATAGCTGGTACCAGGCGGTCATACAATCTTTCAACGCTGACAAAGTCATAAGAGTGAAGTGCTGTGCATATGCTAGTAGGTGTACCAAACCAGCATAGTGATGGGTCGACCTCGAGGCGAGACTGAATTGGCGGAAAGGAGCTATTGTGTTTTCACTTGTCCATGAACACATTGCAAATGAGAATTACGATTTCTTGCTGCATCAACACCGACTGCCCATCTTGCCTACAAACCTGCTACGGTATCCATATTAATCTCGCCACCTGTCCATAGACTGAATAACCACCTTTTATAATGTGGACCACTGCGGGATGCGCAGTAAGAGAGTCGATGAGGTTTTGCAAGGTACTGACAGGGATGTAGAGCCATGTCGGCCCCAGCGCCGTGACCGGCTGCGCCAGGTTTATCGAGTGAAGATCCATCCCGCGAACAGCCTGGTCCAGACAGTCCCACAGATTCTCGATTCGATTGAAATACGGGGTGTCTGGTGGCCAGGGTAGTCGATAAACCAATCCCGGTGCTCTTCGAACCACACAAGTACAGGGCGACAATTACTGAACTATATGAAATAAAATTGTCATAACTTCTGAACGGTTTGCGTTAGGACGTTTAAACTGCACGGTTCGCCGTGGGGCATGGTGGGAATTAATATGGTGTGGTTTATCGACGAAGCCAACTTTCATTCGAATGCGTTCGCCAATAAGCAAAATTGGCGCATATCCGCATTTCGCGGTCGAGAAGTCTCTTCATCGTCAACGGTGTATTGTTTCTCCTGGGTGGACTTGGGTTTTAAAAAAATGTAAACTAAATATTACGATAGTTTTTATAAATAATCGACAAGTACGCCAAAGAAGAAGAGATAGAACTACAATGGACATGTTATTCCATGGACTCTTATGCTTCTATGCATGAGCTATCTTTCCTTTGTCATTCGCTTATCTTATCTGCTTGGATTCGGACCTAAGAGGAGGTTCTTGTGCAAAGCTCATCTTGCTGTACCAGCTAATAATGTAAGTTGTACTTAAAACCCGAAAAATATAATGGTTATTTTGTCAAAAGAAATTATGTATGTGGTCAATTAATTGATCGTCTGATAGGTAGACTGTCTTAAGTAGATATGGGCCTTAACAAAGAATTTTCATTGTTAGGCGCAATCTTAGAAAGATCTTTAGCATTTTTCTTTTAGCTCATCTACGAGACGTGCCGTCGGTTAGGACAATTAACTTTATTTCAGATCCCACGAAACCGAACGCAGCTACTAATAATTTAACAATTTTACTTACACATTTTCAATATATCACGAGATAACATCCCAGGCAGAAAAGGTCTGGTCACAGGATTCCAGTTCCATTATAGGATTTCATTTGTAGATGCTACTCTTGTTATCTTAAATTGGGGAATCGAGACGAAACCACGATTCCAAGTTACATATTACAGTAGTGATGGATAAATAAGAAAAGGACAATTAATTATCGACGATTACGTAACTACCCTCAGAACTGAGCTAGTTTACTGAGTGCTTATACACGTCGGGCTAAATTAAACAACATATTACACTGTTAATAATATTCCTACATTAGTCATTTCTCTTTTATGCTGAGCCATTGCGTTAATGTGTGTTTCTTTTTTTTATATATAAGTCACGGCTCATATTTTATTTTATTACATTACACTAATAGTCACAAAACAAATAAAAAATTTTATTTTGTTACATTACAACGGGTGACTGTGTGGTGTGCAATGTTCAGTCTCGGAATAATCAGGGCGATATTCCTTAACGGAATGGTGACTACCGAACGGTAGTTGAAGGTTTTGGGAGATGGTTTCATCTCCATTATCCAAAGTGACCCTGATTTCCACAAGATGTGGTTGATGCAAGACGGAGCTCGACCCCATCGCAGCAGAAGAGCGTCTGATGTCCTGGAGGAGCACTTTGGGGACCGCATTCTGATTCTGGGGTGCCCAGAGGCCACTGGCATGGGCCTCGGTTGGCCGCCATGTTCTCCAGATCTGAAAAGATGCGACTCCTTTTTGTGGGGCTATAAAGACAAGCTGTACAGCAATAACCCACAAACCATTGCTGAGCTAAAAACAGCCATTCAGGAGGTCATCGACAGCATCAATGTTCCGACACTTCGGTGAGTCGTGCAGAATTTCGCTATTCGTCTGCGTCACATCATCGCCAATGATGGCAGACAAAATCGAACATGTCATAACCTATGCGATTGCAGTCTTTCTTGGCGTATTCCATTGATGAATTATTCTCGGATTATCAGCCGAGTAGTAACGTCGTCTTGTCGCAACGTTTCGATGAGTTTCGTACCCATCATCTTCTGGCGAAGTGACTTCGGCTGATAACCCGAGAAGAATTCATCAATGTCGTAATCTAAATCCAAATATCCGTAGTTACGTTTACAAGTTGAATAAATCATGTGCACGCCATAGTTTGTAACTAATTTACGCTTTTTTCGTATGTTTCAGTAATTGTCACCCTGTACCTTCAACTTGTGTGACACGTTGCATTGTCCTGCTGGTAGATACCATAGAGCCAAGGAAGAACAAGTTGCATATAGGGGACATGGTCCCTAAGAATAGATGCATACTTGCGTTGATGCTTAGTGCCTTCCAGAATGACGAGATCACCCGGAGAATATCACGAAAATATTTCCCAGACCACGCTGGGCGTTTGCTTTCAGACATTTCAAACCGTAAATGCCGGCGCCCATGAGTCCGATGGAACATCTAAGTCATTCATCTGGAAAAGCCACCTGTTGCTACTCACTGGATGTCCAGTTCCGGTGCTGTCACACAAATTCCAGCCTTCGTCGCCGGTGAACAGCAGCCATTACGTGTACACAAACCAGGCGCCTGCTGTGGAAGCACACGTAGCAACGTTCGCTGAACAGCCTTTAAGGAGACACTGCAGGTGGCCCATTGGTTCATCTGGGTCGTATCCACAGACACACAGAAAACAAAATACGGTCAAATGCAAGCGATTCCTGTCAATGGATCGTGCCTCTGTGATGTGATGACGAGGTGTTTGCTAATCTCTACCAACAGGAGGTGCTTCCATACCCGAAACAGTTTCACTTGAGGAGCCCATAAAATAACCTTCCAGAAATCCTCAGGGCAGTAATAATTACTGACTAACAACTTTTTAAATCGATCTGTTACAGAAATTAGAACAAAAGATTTATAAGTTCAGTTTTTTAAAGGCATTATCAGTGGCTATGACTGTTATAGTTCTTCATTGATAAAAACTCAATTTTACAGTATCGGCCATTGAACCGTTTTCAACTTAATTCTTTGAAATTTCTGGCTTCTTGTAATTTTGACCTGTGGTGAAGCACAAAATTTTGCTGTATGCCGCTTGAAAAGGGCTAAATTCCAGAAACTGCCTAAAAGTAGTATAAATTCAGTATAATCTAGCAAAAACAGTCAGATAATAGAACCCATCTATATCATATCTCGTAGCTAAATAACATTTCGTGAAACAGCAGATCAGCTGCCGAAAGATGCAGCTAGGAGCGGAAGATACGTGGACATAAATATCCGATACAGATGTCACTTCCTCAAAACCATAAAATAAGCAATTCTTTTGTGGAAAGGAGAATCGAATGAATTCCAGAAGCGCAAGAGAGATGAATGAGGCAGTTTTACTGCTGCTCATAACAAGTAAGCCAAGAATGAGATTTTCACTCTGCAGCGGAGTTTGCACTGATATGAAACATCCTGACAGATTAAAATTATATTCTGGACGGAGACTCGGGTACCTCAGTTGGTAGAGTACTTGCCCGCAGAAGGCAAAGGTCCCTAGTTCGAGTCGCGGTCCGCATACAGTTTTAATCAATCTGGAAGTTTCAAGTAAGCCAAGGTATGCCAAGTCAGACATATCGAAGAAGATAAAACTGTCCATTGTGCAAATACGTCTGTCTCGAAAATTTGCACGTTCGCTTGGATAAAATCTGGCTATTGCACACACCGTACTGACAGTGTAGTAGACTAGTAACTGGTGACGTAAATTCTCAAGCGCTATAATCACCACGAGAGAAGCACGGTTAGCTTTTTAAAAGAGCTTCTCAAATTCAGCCACTGCTTACCTTTTGACTCAAAACCAGACTAGCAACTGGTGACGTAAATCACATCTTCTCGCAGTATAATCACCACGAGAGAAGCACGGTTGGATTTTTAAATTTGCGTCTCAACTTTAGCCACAGCTTATCTCCTCACTCAAAACCAGTTGTAGCTCCAGAGAGGACGCCATAGCCAGGTTCATAGCAAAGGCAGACACGAATATCTAAAACCAGAGATGTTTGTTGATTTCAACAGAAAGAACTGAAATAAACATTCAGTGAAAGCATTGTGTAGCCGTTAATCTGTATCTGTTAGTGAATTCACATTTCTGTAATAGTTGCAACCTGATAGCAGACTGGGCATAATATCCAAATATAATAAAACATATTTTAAATTAACCACAATGAATACTGTGTGTGATGTAGTCCCATCTGTACTGACTGAATCGAAATGAACAAACGTAAATCTAACGAATAAGCAACAGTTCTTAAATTATGTGTAAGATTTTTGTGCATTACTACTAACTTAGCCGTAAAGCCGTAACAAGTTCTTTTTCTCTCAGATTTATTGCGAAAACAATGTCGCTTTTAAATACAAAGACACTGAGTAATGACCCGATACTGAGCGGTATTCAGGAAGATAAAAAGACAGGGATCGATTGATAGGGACCATCCTGAAACATGAAGGAATCACCAGTTTGCTATCGGAGGGAAGTATGGAGGGCGAGATCAAAGCTTGAATACAGTAATCTGGTTCAAAGGTATGTAGGTTTCAGTACTTAAGGAGAGATGAAACTTGTACTAGCGTGAAGAGCTGCGTCCAACCAGTCTTTGGACCGAATATCGTCATATTATCTATGTATAGTTTTGGTTATTGGATTTTGTAATTTGATACAGTTAACTTGATGGTCTGTTTCTAAATGAAACCAGTTTCGTAATAAAGATTATTTCTTCTGAGCAGCTGAGTAACACCATCACGCCGGCCGAAGTGACCGTGCGGTTAAAGGCGCTGCAGTCTGGAACCGCAAGACCGCTACGGTCGCAGGTTCGAATCCTGCCTCGGGCATGGATGTTTGTGATGTCCTTAGGTTAGTTAGGTTTAACTAGTTCTACGTTCTAGGGGACTAATGACCTCAGCAGTTTAGTCCCATAGTGCTCAGAGCCATTTGAACCATTTTTTTTAACACCATCACGATATTAATAAATATTTAACAGCTGTTAGTTACCGGTTAGTAAAATAATTAAACACATCTTTCAATTGGACCCAAAATTGGAAGCAGTCGCAACTATCTGTGGCTTCTCATAATTTATACCGTGTGCCTCGGTCATAGAGTGGTCCATCAAAGCAAATATGCTTGCTTATTGTAGCAAAGATAGGCAGCCATGTTTCACACACCAATCCTGGAGTATACCAACGGTGTGGCCGACACCGGTCTTCCTTATCTCCAAATTATCTTCCACGTCCCCAAGAGTTCCCTAACTTTAGTCGCCGAGCGAAAACTAAGTTTTTAAATTTTCCTAAAATTATTTTCATTGCAGAAGACACACTCCTAGGAGAAGGTAGGAAAGCAACAGATCTACATTCGTCTTCATATGTGTCCAACAGTGGTCCAAACTCAAAAGCTCAACGAATTTGTTCCTCGGAGTGTCCTTCTGTTAAATCTCAAGTTAAGTATTAGAGATGGCCTACGTTCTTCGTACCTGCGTCCTAAAGACCACTGCGTGTTGGTACAGTGGATTACTGCTCGCCTCCGTTGCGTCTTGTGTGAAGTTCGCCATTCGTTCCGGAGCTTTCCATCACTTTCAGTTTCCATTGTTACCCCAGCTGCAAGTCTACATTAGTGCTATAACTATGCTGCCTCCCTTGTGGTTTGTTATTCAGATGTATACTAAGTAATTGTATACATAGTCTTCCATTAAGTGTATGGCCTTTGATGTGAATTACTGGTATCAACAAGTCACTTTTTGAAAACAGTAGAAAAATTCGATAATCTTAGACATTTTTCTTTTCTTCATTTTTATAGAGAATGATAATATTATATATGTAAGCCTATCAGAAAATACGAATTGAATCAACAATTGACTTCAAGGATAGCTATCATGTGAATATAACAATTTAAAATTCAACAAGTAACACTATCAGAGCTATTCCGCTAGCTTATGATTTTCGCAATGTTCGTAGACATTATGTTTTAAAACCAATATCTCAGGTGCACACAGTGTCTTCTGGAGTAAAGACAATGCATTTTCATTTAGTTGATAATGAACACCTGCAGTGTTGGCTTCCATTCTTAGGACATTAAGTTTTTTACTTTATAATGTAAACGTGTAACCATTTTTGGAGCTATTATCTGGAAAATCTATTTCATTTGTTGCCCTGTTTTATTTTCTTTCTTATTCCATTCTGCTTCCAATTATTTCCGACAAGGGAAGGCAGGTCGGTGTTTAACGTCCCATCAACGACGATGTCATTAAAAACGGGACACATTCTCAAACTGGAGAGCGATGGAAAAGGAAATGGCTTTCAAAGAAAGCGTCTCAAAATGCACCTAAAGCGATTTAGGAAATCACAAAAAACTTAAGTATGTTTGACGGGACAGATTTGATCCGCCAGCCGATGTGGCCGAGCGGTTCTAGGCCCTTCAGTCTGCAACCGCGCGACCGCTACGGTCGCAGGTTCGAATCCTGCCTCGGGCATAGATGTGTGTGATCTACATCTACATCTACATACACACTCCGCAATCCACCATACGGTGCGTGGCGGGGGGGGGGGGGGATAGATGTGTGTGATCTACATCTAAATCTACATACATACTCTGCAATCCACCATACGGTGCATGGCGGAGGGTATCTCGTACCACAACTAGCGTCTTCGCTCCCTGTTCCACTCCCAAACAGAACGAGGGAAAAATGACTGCCTATATGCCTCTGTACGTGCCCTAATATCTCTTATCTTTGTGGTCTTTCCGCGAAATGTAAGTAGGCGGCAGTAAAATTGTACTGCAGTCAGCCTCAAATGCTGGTTCTCTAAATTTCCACAGTAGCGATTCACTAAAAGAACGCCTCCTTTCCTCTAGAGACTCCCACCCGAGTTCCTGAAGCATTACCGTAACACTCGCTTGATGATCAAACCTACCAGTAACAAATCTAGCAGTTCGCCTCTGAATTTCTTCTACGTCCTCCCTCAATCCGACCTGATAGGGATCCGAAACGCTCGAGCAGTACTCAAGAATAGGTCGTATTAGTGTTTTATAAGCGGTCTCCTTTACAGATGAACCAAATCTTCCCTAAATTCTACCAATGAACCGAAGACGACTATCCGCCTTCCCCACAACTGCCATTACATGCTTGTCCCACTTCATATCGCTCTGCATTGTTACGCCCAAATATTTAATCGACGTGACTGTGTCAAGCGCTACACTACTAATGGAGTATTCAAACATTACGGGATTCTTTTTCCTATTCATCTGCATTAATTTACATTTATCTATATTTAGAGTTAGCTGCCATTCTTTACACCAATCACAAATCCTGTCCAGATCATCTTGTATCCTCCTACAGTCACTCAACGACGACACCTTCCCGTACACCACAGCATCATCAGCAAACAGCCGCACATTGCTATCCATCCTATCCAAAAGATCAGATGATACCCTCACCTCCGATGAACACTCACCATCGGGGACAACGTACTGGGTTCTATTACTTAAGAAGTCTTCGAGCTACTCACATATTTGGGAACCAATCCCATATGCTCGTACCTCAGTTAGGAGTCTGCAGTGGGGGACCGAGTCAAACGCTTTCCGAAAGTCAAGGAGTATGGCATCCGTCTGATACCCTTCATCCATGGTTCACAAGATATCATGTGAAAAAAGGGCGAGTTGCGTTTCGCAGGAGCGATGCTTTCTAAAGCCGTGCTGATGCATGGACAGCAACTTCTCTGTCTCAAGGAAATTCATTATATTCGAATTGAGAATATGTTCGAGAATCCTGCGACAAATCGATCATAAGGATATTGGTCTGTAATTTTGAGGATCCGTCCTTCTACCCTTCTTATATACAGGCGTCACCTGCGCTTTTTTCCAGTCGCTCGGGACTTTATGTTGGGCAAGAGATTCGCGATAAATGCAAGCTAAGTAAGGAGCCAATGCAGTAGAGTACTCTCTGTAAAACCGAATTGGAATCCCATCAGGACCTGACGATTTATTTATTTTCAACCCATTCAGCTGCTTCACAACCCCAGGGATGTCTATCACTATGTCCTCCATACGGGAATCTGTACGAGACTCAAACGGCGGTATGTTTGTACGATCCTCCTGCGCGAAAGATTTCTCAAATGCTGAATTTAAAATTTCGGCTTTCGTTTTGCTGTCTTCCGTTGCCAGGCCAGACTGATCAGTGAGTGACTGAATGGAAGCCTTCGACCCGCTTACCTATTTTACGTAAGACCAGCATTTCCTTGGGTTTTCAGCAAGATCTTTTGCTAAAGTATGACGGTGGTAGTGGTTGAATGCATCGCGCATCGCTCTTTTTACAGCAGCACGAATCTCTACTAACTTTCGCCTGTCCTCATTCTCCCTATCTTTCTTGTACCGCGAGTGCAACTGTCTTTGCTTCCTGAGCATTCTCCGAATTGCGCTGTTAAACTACGGTGGGTCTTTTCCGTCCGTAACCCACTTTTTCGGCACATACTTGTCCAATGCGTGATTTACAATGCGTTTAAAATTTGCCCATAATTCTTCCACGTCCATCGTACCGGAAGTAAATGAAGTCGATTCATTTACTAAGTGGGATGCTAACAACTGCTTATCTGCTCTTTCTAATAAGAATACTCTCCTAGCCATCTTGACCGACTTTTTAACTTTCGTAACCATAGTCGTAATGACAACATCATAATCACTACTCCCTGTCTCAACACTGACACCGTCGATGAGGTCTGGACTGTTGGTGGCTACCAGATCTAAAATATTTCCATTACGCGTTGGCTGTCGATTTAGCTGCTCAAGGCAGTTTTCGGATAATGTGTTCAAAAGTAATTCACACGACGGCTTGTCTGCCCTACCTGTAATGAATCCATTGACATCCTAGTCTATACTAGGTAGGTTGAAGTCGCCTCCGACTAATTTAGCATGATCTGGGTACTTTTGCATACAGAGTGTAGACTCCCTTTGAATGATTCTACAACTGTCACGGTGGAACTTGGTGGCCGGTAATAACACCCAACAATTAACTTTATTTCTCCTAGCCCTGTTAAACGTGTCCAGATAACTTCACAATCACACTCTACTTCGACCTCAGTAGACACAATATTTTTGTCAACTGCAATGAAGACACCACCTCCTACGGTGTCTAATCTGTCTTTCCGATACACGTTCCAACCCTCACTAAATATTTCAGAACTTCCTATCTCAGGGTTCAGCCAGGTCTCAGTCCCGAGAATAATTTGCGCGCCACACGCTTCTTGGAGGGCAGTAAATTCAGGAACTTTATTCCGAACACTCTGAAAATTTACTGCTAATATCATGATAGCTGAAGTGTCTTTACACTGAGCGCGTCCTGATTTCCCTGCCTGCACGTCGACTGGTGAGTGTTCATCGGGACACCTCGCACTACTGCCTAGCCTAAAAAAAAAAAACCATGTGCACGCCACAAGTACTCTGCTACCCGTGTAGCCGCTTCCTTTGTGTAGTGCACCCCTGACCTATCTAGGGGCGTCCTACAATTCCCCACCCAGTAGCGCAAGTCTAGAAATCTGCAGCCAAGACCGTCACAGAGTCGACGAAGCCTCTGGTTGAGACCCTCCCTCCACTCGGCTCCAAACCGAAGGACCCTGATCCACTCTGGGAATGATGCTGCAGATAGAGAGCTCTGCTTGCACCCCGCGTGCGAGGCCAGCGGTCTTCACCAAATCCGCCAGCCGCCTGTACGAGCTGAGGATCGCCTCAGAACCCAAGCGACAGGCATCATTGGTGCCGACGAGAGCAACTACTTGCAGACGACTGCACCCCGTACGCTCGATAGCCGCAGGCAAGGCCGCCTCCACATCTCGGATGAGGCCCCCCGGCAGACAAACCGAGCGCACGTTGGAATTCTTTCCAGCCCTGTACGCTATTTCCTTGAGGGGCTCAATCACCCGCCTAACGTTGGAGCTCCCAATAACCAGCAAGCCTTTGCCCCCGTGTGCCTGCTCGGGCCCTGCTGAAGGAGCGGCCACCTGCCCACTGACAGGATGGACGGGCGAGTGCAGCCGGCCAGCCTCCACATTAACCTTCCGGCTCGAGCGACGCGAACGCGTTGCAGTCCGCCATTCACCCTGAGGTGAGGGCGGCCCCAACGAGCCGGGTACACTAGAAGGTGCCTCGGCGGCTGAGTCAGCGGACGCAGCAAGCGACACCTGGGGTGTCTCAAGCGAAGCGCCAGACCGTCCACCGTCGCTGCACCTCGAGGCAGCAGCCTGAAGGCGGCTGATCGTGGCCAATAGCACGCTCAGCTGCTCGCGAACCGCGGCCAGTTCCTCCTGCGCCCGCACACAGCACGCACACACCCTATCCATCCTACTGCTAATATCTAACGACTCCGCGAATTTATACTCTACAGCTGTCAATAAGCAATATTACTCCTCTCAAATACGAGAATACGCAAGGATTTTATGTAATTAAAAATGTAAGCGCACAAACACTCGGAAATAAATTAAGGATCAAACTACAACACAAATATGAAAGCTAAATACGTGACTCACTACTGCACTACTGCTGCACTGATACTTCACCAGCGGCTGCTCAAGGCCCATGTCCTTAGGTTAGTTAGGTTTCAGTAGTTCCAAGTTCTAGGCGACTGATGACCTCAGATGTTAAGTCCCATAGTAGCCTAGCACGTGAAAAGTGAGCTGCTGCGCCATCGTACTCGAGCCACATGTTTCGACGTGGATGCAGCGACACATCTTCCAGGAGCCCATGTAGTAATCCGCCAAGGAATCGGAAGTACACGGCAACCGTAAGACGTGGTGGAAGATGGTATGGAACAATCACACGTCCTCTCTGGGCAGATCACAAACTCAACTGAAGGGCATGTAAACAAACCTGTAGTGGGCATGGGACATCAGACTGATCGGCGAATGACGTACTAACACCCTCGTTAGTGGCGCCGGAAATGCGGGAGATTTGAGAGTGTGTTGTGGTACTTTGCGTGTAGTGGGTAAATGGTTCATTTCCAGACGTGAGTTCCTATATTAAACTTAACCGTGGTAGTCCCCAATACAAGTCCTCATCGTCTGTAAAGGGAATTTAGTTGCTTCCTGTATACAGTATGTAGGTGGCATTACTTCTGCCTGTGTAGATGCACTGAAATGCCACTCATTTAAATAAGATGTAGTACACTTCTTCTATATCTACATATACTCCGAAAGTCACTTAATGCTGTGTGGCGGAGGGTACTTTTGATACTACTAACTGATCCGTCCCATCCCTGTTTCACTCGCGAATGGCGCGTGGGAAGAATGTAATTTCTTGTATTTTATCATCGTGGTATTTTCACGAGATGTATAAGAGATGAAGTAATATGTTGTCCAACTCTTCCCGAATGTTTTCTCTCGATATTTCAATAGTACGCCCAACCGCTATGCACAATGTGACGCTTGCCACCAGAGTTTATTGAGCATCTGTGTAATACCCATTTCCTTGGTGGATGAGTTACATTTCATTACGATTCTTCCCATGACTCTCCGTCTGGTTCAAATGGTTCAAATGGCTCTGAGCACTATGGGACTCAACTGCTGAGGTCATAAGTCCCCTAGAACTTAGAACTACTTAAACCTAACTAACCTAAGGACAACACACGCATCCATGCCCGAGGCAGGATTCGAACCTGCGACCGTAGCGGTCGCGCGGTTCCAGACTGTAGCGCCAGAACCGCTCGGCCACCAGCGGCCGGCTCTCCTTCTGGAATTTGCTTTTCCTACTATTTTTTGTTTTATGTGGTCACTCAACTTAAAGTCGCTCTGTATAGTTACTAGTAGGTGTTTTACGATAAATTCTGTTTCCAGCAATTTGTAGTGTAGTGTAGTGGAATGCTTTTCCTGTGTACGCGCAATGTCTTTTTACATTTATTTACATTCATGGTCAACTCCCAGGGCCTGCGCCATTCATCAATCCTCTGCAGACCATTCCGAAAATCTATACTGTCTTCTGGCGTTGCTACTTTCTTATAGACCGTCACACCATCTGCGAACAGTTTTAAACAGCTTCCGACGCTTTCTACTAGATCATTTATATACATATTAAACAGTAACGATCCTATCACACTTCCTTGAGATACTGCGGAGTTTACTTTTACACCTGTCTATTTCATTCTGTTAAGAGCGACCTCTTGAGTTTTATCTATAAGGAACTCTCGAATCCAGTCTGAGATCTGTCGGATACTCGATAAGCTCGTATTTTGTTTTCAGTAAACGGCAGTGCTGGACCACGTCGAATGCCTTGCTGAAGTCATGCAACACCGTTTCAAACTGAGTGCTGTTGTCCACAGCGCAATAGACCTCAAGAAGGACCAGAGCGAGCTGAGTTTCGCAAGATCTCTGTTTGCAAAATCATTTAGATTTTTATGGAGCAAATTTTCTTTTGCCAAAAACGTCAAAATTCTTGAGCATAAAAGATATTCCGTAAATTTACAACAGATTGACGATATAGGCCTATAGGCCTATAATTACGTGCATCTGTCCTTCGACAGTTCTTGAAAAGGGGAATGAAATGACATGCGCTTTTCTTCTAGTGGCCAGCTACCCTTCGTTGCTACAGGGATCCGCGATAAAATGTTGCTAGAAGGGGAGCAAGTTCCTTGGCATAATATAAGTTCGTAGGTTTACATGGTCGGTGTTATTTTGAACACAATACTTTTGAATATTGGGTCGCGTCACTGCAAACTACTAAAGCAACTACACCGAGGTGATAAATGTCATGGGATACCTCGTAACATCGTGTCGGACCTCATTTGGCAGGCGTAGTGTAGTAATTCGACGTGCCATGGACTCAACAATTCGATGGGAGTCCACTGTGGATGTATTGAGCCATGCTGCCTCTGTAGCCGTCTATATTTTCGAAAGTGTTGCCGGTGAAGGGTTTTGTGCACGAACTGACTCCTCGATTATGTCCCCGAAATATTCGATGGGATTCATCTTGAGCGATCTGGTTGGTCAAATTATTCGCTCGAGTTGCCCAGAATGTTCTTCAAACCAATCGCGAACAACCGTGGCTCGGTAATTCCATTGTTGTTTGGGAACTTGAAGTACATGAATGGCTGTAAATGGTGTCCAAGTAGCCGAATATGATCAGGGGACCCAGTCCACTCCATGTAAACACGGCAAGCACCATTACGGAGCCACCCCCAGCTTGCACAGTGCTTTGTTGACAACTTGGGTCCACGGCTTCGTGGGGTCTGCGCCACACTCGAACCATACGATCAGCCCTTACCAACTGACATCTGGATTCATCTGACCAGGTCACGGTTTTCCAGTCTTCTAGGATCCAATCGCTACGGTCACGAGTCCACGAGAGGCGCTGCAGGCGATGTCGTGCTGTTAGCAAAGACACTCGCCTCGGTCGTCTGCTGCCATAGCCCTATTAATGCCAAATTTCACCGCATTGTCCTAACGGAAACGATCATCGTACGTTCCACATTGATTTCCGTGGCTGTTTCACGCAGTTATACTTGTCTGCTAGAACTGACAATTCTACGCAAACGCCGCTGCTCTCGGTCGTTCAGTGAAGGCCGTCGGCCACTTCGTTGTCCGTGGTGAGAGGAAATGCCTGACATGTAGTTTTCTCGCCACAGTCTTGACACAATGGATATACGTTCGTAGGCTTACAAGGCCGGTGTCATTTTCGAATACAATACTGTGTCGCGTCACTGCAAACTACTAAAGCAATTACAGTGAGGTGACAATAGTTGTGGGACACCTCCTAACACCGTGTCGGACCTCCATTTGACGGGCGTAGTGTAGTAACTCGGCATGGACTCAACAAGTCGTTGGAAGTCCCTTGCAGAAATATTGAGCCATACTGTCTCAGTAGCCGTCCATAGCTGCGTAAGTGTTGCCGGCGCAGGCTTTTGTGCCCTAAATCACCTTACGATTTCCGAAATGCAGTGTCCCATGCATCTAGCATCAATTACCATTCCGCGTTCAAGTACGAGGGTCACTCCAAAAGAAATGCACACTATTTTTGTAAAACGACAGTTTTCATTCTGCATGTGTGAAGGTTTTACAGTGTGTAGATACATCCTTCCCACTTGTTTGCAAACTTAGTTCAACCTGTTCCCGTGAGTGGCACCGTCACAGCATGTCTTCATGATGGCTGCTACACTTGGCGTTCGTCAGAAGCAACTTGCTGTCATAGAATTCCTGTGCTGTGAAAACGAGACATTGCGAAACATCCACAAGAGGTTGAAAAAGGTGTATGGAGATGTTGCTGTCGATCGCAGTACAGTTAGTCGGTGGGCAAGCAGGTTACGGGATGAAAGCGGGCACGGCAATATTGAGGATTGTCCTCGCAGCGGCAGGCCTCGTACTGCACACACTCCAGACAATGTGCAGAGAGTTAACGAATTGGTGACTGCTGACAGACGCATCACAGTGAACGAATTGTCACGCTACCTTGGGATAGGGGAAGGAAGTGTTTGCAGAATACTGAAAGTGTTGGCGTTAAAAAAGGTTTGTGCCAGGTGGGTTCCCAAGACGTTGGCAGAGGCTCACAAAGAAACAAGAAAAACGGTATGCAGCGAACTTTTGGAACAGTACGAGAATGGTGGAGATGAATTTCTTGGAAGAACTGTGACAGATGATGAAACATGGCTCCATCATTTTTCACCTGAGACGAAGGGTCATTCAATGGAGTGGCATCATGGAAATTCACCCAAGAAAAAAAATTCAAAACCACACCATCTGCTGGAAAAGTTATGGCTACGGTGTTTTTTGATTCAGAAGGACTCTTGCTTGTGGACATCATGCCGAGTGGAACCATCATAAATTCTGATGCATATGTGACGACACTGAAGAAACTTGAAGCTCGACTGAGTCATGTTCGACCACATCGGCTAAAGCAGGATGTTTTGCTGTTGCACGACAATGCACGGCCACATGTCAGTCAAAAAACCATGGAAGGGATCACAAAACTCGGATGGACAACACTGAAACACCCGCCTTACAGTCCTGACCTGGGTCCATGTGACTATCATCTCTTTGGGGAACTGAAAGACTCTCTTCGTGGAACAAGGTTTGAAGATGATGACTTCCTTGTGCACGCTGCCAAACAGTGGCTCTAACAGGTTGCTTCAGAATTTTACGGTGCGGGTGTACAGGCGCTGGTTCAAGGTGGCGTAAGGCAGTTGAGAGGGATGGAAATTATGTGGAGAAATGAAAATATTATTCCTAAAGGATGTATCTACTCACAGTAAAACTTTCAAACATGTAGAATAAAAGATGGATTTAAAAAGAATATAGCGCATTTCTTTTGGAGAGACCCTCGTATGTTAATTTCCGCCGTGCGGTCATAATCACGTCGGAAACCTTATCACATCACCTGAGGACAAATGATAGTTTCCTCAACACACTGCCCTTTTATACCTTGTGTGCGCGATGCTACCAGCATCTTTATGTGTGCATATCGCTATTCCGTTACTTTTGTCACCTCAGTGTAAATAGCCGACGTTTTGACTGACTTGCTGCGTTCCTTTTCAGAGCGGTTTCGCGTAATCTTTGTAGAACCTTATAAGTAGCTCTTTTGGCCCTACTACTAAGCGACTGTGGCTATATTGTATTCGACTATCTCAATATCTGCTGTTTCGACGTACGTACAATGATTAGAAAGGGGGACTGTGTTGCGATATTCTGCGGTGAAACAATCTCGGAAGACTAAATTACATATTTCGGTCTTCCAGAATGTGATTTTCACTCTGCAGCGGAGTGTGCGCTGATATGAAACTTTCCTGGCAGATTAATGCTGTGTGCCGGACCGAGATTCGAACTCGGGACCATTGCCTTTCCCGATCAAGTGCTCTCACAGCTTTACTTTTGCCAGTACCTCGTCTCCTACCTTTCAAACTTTACAGAAGCTCTCCTGTGAGCTTGTAGAGCACTTGCCGCGCAAGGCAAAGGTCCCGAGTTCCTGTCTCGGTCCGGCACACAGTTTTAATCTGCCAGGAAAGTTTCATATTTCGGTATTGTCTCTGTTATCTTCCGTTTCTGTGCCAATATGAATCGGGGTTTTGAATTTGAAGGCTGTTGCGTCCCTCCTTGACGGTGTTGCAGATTTAATGGCCAGCGGTGTAGTGAGAAGTCACGTAAGACTGAAGACCTTTAGTAGACGTACTGATAGTGGGTGGACGAGAATACCGATACCGGGTGTCGGCCGCCGCGGGAGGCTGTTGGAGACGGGCGACAGGCGACGGCGGCATTAGGAGGAGGGACCATCAGTCAGCGGCTGGTCGCGCTGTGTGCGCCGCGGCCAGATAGCCGCCTAATGACGTTCGTGCCGCGACATGCGCGCTCCCTCATTACCCCGCCCGTACACACACGTACATGCATACACACACACGCACACATACAACACATTTTTGTGCAGATCCGCGCGTCGCCAACAGCAGGCGCTGCTGCTACTGCTACTGCGGCGTGCTTTATCGGACCTAATTGAGACGGACGCCCGCCGGTAAATTATCGACGTCAACAAACATCGGCGGCGCTGGCGCGTCGTCGCCGGCTGCCGGCTGCCGGCTGCCGGCTCGTTATTCGGTTTCTGCCGCCGGCGTTGTCCATCTGTTAGCATTATGCGCGACGCAGTACAACCGTAGCGCGCTGCCGGCGCTCCGTGTCTGCCCGCGATGAAGCTGTATTGTCGCTGGCGCGAACCGACAGCAAACACGCGCCAAGACGGGGAAGTAGCGACCAAGAGAACATACATTTATCAACAGGAACATTACGACCACCGACCTACTACTGCATAAACCCGCCCAGGTGATAGCAGCGTCACCTGGCACAGTCCGTGTAGTATCGGTGAACGTGCTGTTCGTGTGTAGAGTGGGGAAGGCGCGCGATCTATCCGAGTTCGACCGAGGGCAGAGTTTGATGACTCCGAGGCAGGCTCGACAAGAGCATTTCGGAAACTCCACAACTTGTGGGTTGTTCGACGACTGCTCTGGTGAGTGTCTTCAACAGGTGGTGAAACCACGTGCAGACGTCGTGCGGTTGAGCGGCAACACCTCATTACAAATGTCGGACGTCGTAGGCTGGGCGAAATGGTGAAACAAGACAGTGTGGCGGAACTAACAGCTGACTTGAATGCTGGCTAGAGCATTAAACACAGTGCACCGTACGTTCCTAACGATGGACCTCCGCAAACGAGGACCCATGCACGAACCAATGTTAACAACACGACATCGGCAACTACGACGGAATCGGTGACGTGACCATCGGCACTGGATGTTAGCGCAATTGCAGAGTGTTGCATGGTCTTTTGAATCCCAATACCTTCTTCATCATGCCGATGGGAGGACGCGAATCCGTCGTCTTCCAGGGGAACAGCTCATTGACACCTGTACTGCAGGACGGAGATACACTGGCAGCGCCTCTGTTAACCTCTGGGGAACATTCACATGCGCATCGATGGGTCCTAGTGGAGCTCACGTTTCCTGACGGCAGTGCAATTTTTCGTGAATTAATACGCCGTATCACAAAACCAGGAGTGTAATGGAATGGTTTGTGGAACATGGTGACGAGTTCCAATTGATGTACTGGTTCGCGAGCTCAGAACCCGATCGAACACATCTAGGATGATTGAAAGTGACGTCAGAGCTGAGCCGGCCGAAGTGGCCGTGCGATTCTAGGCTCTACCGTCTAGAACCGCGAGACCGCTACGGCCGCAGGTTCGAATCCCGCCTCGGGCATGGATGTGTGTAATGTCCTTAGGTTAGTTCTAGAGGACTAATGACCTCAGAAGTTGAGTCCCATAGTGCTCAGAGCCACTTGAAACATTTTTGTCAGAGCTGATGCCTCCCTACCCCCTCCGGGATTAGGTGACATACCGGCAATTACCTATATGATGATAATGTTCAGCCTGACCAGTGTATGTGGAGCTGTCTACTGAAAAGTGTACCTGACGGTGATGGCACAACGCAGGTGCCTTTTGTCGCAATGTGAGAGGCAGAGGGTACCAATCCTGACATCGTATACTTATATCTACATCTACATGATTACTGCACAATTCACACTTTAGTGTTTTTAGAGGGTTCTAGTGGCACAGATATTGATACCACTAGAATGTATCGAAGCCTGATCTTAACTATCTATGCTGCATCCAAGACACATTTGTCACGGAAATGTCTCATCGGCTAGGGAGTGATGTGAGGTTCTGTACCTGCAGAAAAGGCACATAGGCAGTTAGTGTGAATGTTCGGCTCATGGAGTGAAGAGAACCGGGTTCGAATCGATCCGAAATATTCATTGTATTATTACACTAATATCTTGGTGTAGCAGTTTTAATGGCCAGTAATGTAGCTATGAAGGATGTGGGTACATTAGCACACATCACACCATTGAAAAATAGGTGTACATAAACAGAGAAATCGTCTTTATATGCCTGGAAAATTTCGACATCTCGACGTAAAATTAAGGAGGTAGAGACGTATTCCCTACAGCTTCTGAGACTGATCAATCAATTAGATGCTAGAGTTATCCCACACAAAAAGAACATAAAAGACTTACCTGTAAAGACAGAATTGAATAAAAAGTGAAGGACTTGCATGTAAAGGTTGATAGAATTAAGGGGAATGTGTATAAGGCACATCCCGCAAAGGAGTTCGCGTAGTATAAACCAAGATATAAACAAGATATAAGGTCATTGCAGCAGGGTAGGCTGTTCGAGAAAAACTACAGGACATTTGGATCGAGAGCCAACACTGAGAGAAGCCTTTAAACCAGTTACTGAATCTATCGATGAACTCACAGCCAAATTACACAGTGATGACGAAGTTGCTGATTTCATTAACTGCCATATTGTAATAAGATAGACAAAATATTCGGTGTCAGTGGTGAGAAACCGCTACATTTTGGGCACGCAGCCTGTAAGTTTAAAACACAGTAATGATGTTGACTGTGATGTTTGGTTTGTGGGGCGCTCAACTGCGCGCTCATCAGCGTCCGTACAAAGTCCAAATTTTTACACAGTCCAATCTACCATGCGGATGGTAATGAAATGATTGGGACAACACAAACACCCAGTCCCCGTGCAGAGAAGATCCCCAACGCAGCCGGGAATCGAACCAAGGCCCCGATGATCCAGAGGCACGCGAGCCACTAGACCACGAGCTGTGGACGTTTAAAAGATAAAACAATGAAGATACGTGACAGGGAATTTCAAAGAACAGCTGGTCCAATGAATTTCATTTTCCTAAATTCTGCAAAAATTTGTAAATTTTCCTCCCAAAGATCTGGAGATGTGTGGCGAAATACAGCAAATGACTGAAACTGATGTAGTGCAAAATACAGAACCAATATAAAACTTGTATTATATGCTTGATGTATCACCGGTGATGGCATTGAAATCCAGCATAAGAGAGTCAGCAATCGAACTCCGTATTGCATATACTAAGACGATTCCAGTGAGCTAATAGATTGATGGCAACTGCTCATAGCATCAGCTGCTGCTCATACCAACAAGGTTGTTTCAGTAATTTCAGGGCTTAGAGGGAGAGGTATAATCGAATAAGGATGGAGATCGTCGTTCGAGAACTGCACAAACCACCGTGAAAGCATACCTTTGTCAGCATGTTACAATTAAAGCTTTGGATGACTTATGACAGGCTGGTCTTGAAGACATGAGGGAATATACACAATATGTACAATGGATTCAAATACATTTTAATGGTCATTTATACATACTCTAAATTCACCTATGCTTTACTTTTCAAGAGAAAAACAGGGAGGGATGTTGCACAGGTGTTCTAGGTCCTGAGAACCTTCAACTAATCACTGTGGAGAGTTTTACGATAGCTATTTCAAAACCATGATGCAAAGGTGTGGAATACATCACTACTCAACATTCACTCACCTGAAGGCGAGTATCATGGAATGTCTGAACAGAATAATAAAAGATGAAATATGGATGCGTTTTAATCTCTGTGATCCATACATATGGACAGACATTCGCCCATAAATAAATGCACACTATAATCGAACCAAACATAGCATAATGAAAATGAGGCGATTCGATATTCGCAGTAATGCACTCATGGAGATGATATACTATCGTATTAGAATGCCATATCCACGTAAACCGACATGGAATGTCGGTGATTTGGTTTATATCTCAAAACGTAAGGCAGCATTTGAGAAGCCATACCTACGCAACTGGTCAAGTGAGGTATTCACAGTTTCCAAACTGCAGAGAAGAAATTCCAGAACTTACATCTTAAATGATAGCAGTGGCACTGACATTTCTTGATGCTTTCACACAGAGGAATTACAGAAGAACTCAGAACCACATGTTTTTCTCGTAGAGAGGGTCGTAAGACGTTGAGGCATAGAGTACTAGTTAAGTGGCTTTGTTTTCCTGCAACACAAAATATCTTGATTGATGCTGACAATTTGCTATGTAAAAATGTGTGTGAAATCTTATGGGACTTAACTACTAAGGTCATCAGTCCCTAAGCTTACACACTACTTAACCTAAATCATCCTAAGGACAAACACACACAGCCATGCCCGAGGGAGGACTCGAACCTCCGGCGGGATTTTCTATGTAATGAGGTGCAGAGAGCACAGTAGCATAACATGCATGATAGGAGACACATTACGGGAGTTGTTGAGATTCTTGTCAAACTTCCAGCTGAATTCCACATTCCAGGGTAAACTGCAGTGGACCTGGTACAAAGCTTCAAAAACAATTAGCTTGTGGTGGTAAGAGAATTAGCCTGCTTGACGAGGCGTGTTTGGAACACAACATTGCATATGTAAGACATAAAGATCTCCCAGGATACCATACAGCAGATCGAATGTTGTCCGAGAAAGCTAAGGCAATACGTAGAAGAAAGGATATCAGTACAGATCAGTTGATAAAACCATGCATGGTAAAATTAAGTTGGGCCTGAGTGTGAATTTGAAGCAAGTTATGTGCACTGAAGAAGAAGAGGCCAGGGTAAGAGTGTTTAAAAAACTGTATCCTGCAGCTGAAAGTGCCCTGAAGCACAAAGAACAGGTTAGAGCACCCAGGGTTGTGCCGATACCCAACACATCAGGTGGAATTATTCCTTTCCTCATTCCTGCCCTCACAGGTCTCTCAGCGACGGGTTCACTGGCTGGTGGTACTGCGGCTATTGCGAGGGCAGTGGAGAACGCACCGAACTCCCAGGAGCAGCTAGAGGAAGACATACGCTCATGATGGAAGCAGCAGCCATCAGAAGAGGGCTGAAACCACACAAGAATGGACTACGTCTCGTCATAAATAAAAAAAACCTTAACCATCCTGCCAATTAAACCACTTAGAAACACGGCTCTGTTCAAGTTTGTTAGGGGAAAATTTTAGCATTCCAAGATTCCGAATTGTTTTCATGTGGGATACATTACTGAAGACGATTTGGAAATCCAGAGAATGTGGAGTTGTTAATTTAGATGTTGCTACGGACCCCGGAACCCACTGGATGACGTATATTAAGAAAAAAAACAAAGGAAAAAACAAATAATATCTACTGCAACCACCAGAAGAGTTACAGAGACTCTGACTTTCACTGCTAGAAGACATGTATTCTACAATTTTCATTGCTACCAAGCTTTTAATTTCTCCCAACGTTTAAGAAGGAATATGTATGTAAAGAGGTGTATTAAGCATCCACTCGCCAATTGAGGTTCAGATGCAATGTCGTCAACTCTGACTTTAAACGGATGATCGTCAGTACTATACGTGAATTACTTCCCGCTAATTGATTTAAGCAACAGAGAGTGGAGTTTTGCGCTGACTGGAATGGAGACGTGTAACAGCGTTCCTAGTATCACAGAGGCTAACAATAAACTTCATCTGGAAAATAAGGGTAGAAAATAAATTGTAGAAATATAACGTGGTGCATATTATACTGACGATATAAATGCTGTTTTAAAACATTCTGGGAAAAGGATTGTGCTATGTGCGAACGCCGGCCGGTGTGGCCGTGCGGTTCTACGCGCTTCAGTCTGGAACCGCGTGACCACTACAGTCGCAGGTTCGAATCCTGCCTCGGGCATGGATGTGTGTGATGTCCTTAGGTTAGTTAGGTTTAAGTAGTTCTAAGTTCTAGGGGACTAATGACCACATATGTTAAGTCCCATAGTGCTCAGAGCCATTTGAACATATGTGCGAACATCAATACATTTAAATCTAAAATAAAGACATTGAATGCAATGACTGACTTTATCCAGAAAGTTTCAATAGGACAACTACTTGATTTTACAAAAGGACAGTTTTTGAAGAAGAATCCTAATAAATTTTAGTCATATCAGGCAGTGGATAGACTTCCTGTCAGCAGAGTCTGGTTGAGTGTAACTTTGCAGCAAACTCAACAACAGATTGGTCATAAAATTTACGGATATTTCCCATCGTCTGGAACTGGAAATAATATCATTGAGACTCCTACCAACACTATGTACCTCCTAGTAACAGTCTGCACATTGGACTGTTTGGAACTGTGTATTGCGGCTGAGAATAATCAACTTGTTGGCTTTCGTGGTGAGCAAATCATTGTACGACTATCCGAAGTGAAACTGGAAGTGATCTCAGATAGAGAGAGATCTATCAATGACAACAACCTTCAACTTGTTGGAATCTCTCAGAGGCAGGAAGTGGCGGCGACCTTCAGTCGGTCAGGATTCGCAGCAGTCAGTACATTTACTGCATCTACGTGTTGCCAACGAAGACAGCTGCAAGGGATAAAACCAACGCACACAGTTCACAGTGGCACTTCACAAGACAACACCTAGGTAAAAACATGCAACTATGAGTTTCTTAAATCAGTAGGTTTGAAACCTCGCAATGACGTCGTTTTACACAACTAACTTGATGAAATATGATGAGCATACTATATGCCAAGAATACTTCTCGCATAAACCCTACGTGTCAATTACATTTAAGAAGAACGATGGAATTGGGAGATCATTCAACACGAGGATGCTTTAGCTCTCCTATGCAAGAGTTTCATATATCTGGAGGGGGAATTTAAGGAAAACGCTCGTACGGAAACAGTTGAATCAAAGCTTTCGTGTAATGCTTTAGTGTTCCTGTTTCATGAGACATGGTATGATCCTAATGGGTTCAAGATTGACCGTACACGTAATGTGGGTTTAATATCATCTCTTAAAGCATATGTCTCCGCTTCTCCCTCGAATCTAAACAACTTAGAAAATGCAGAAAGTTTTGTACGCGAATCAGAAGGTAGAACTGCTGAAGAGTACAGGAGATTTGCTGCATGTATATCTCTAAAACAGTTTAAGGGTTATTTTGAGGATATGCAACAAATTATAATGAACGCTAAACAGGAACTTATTCTGGTATGGGTAACAACTCATACATTCAAGGCACTAATGAAGAGAATGATATCATCATCAATAAAATAATATGGAAAATTCCGCATATGACTGTATCTGATGAACAGCATTTGAAGCTTTTAAAAGTTCTGAATGCAGGTGTATTTCTACCATTAACTTTCCTTTCATTGGAGCTTTTCGAATACCCAGTGCTACCCACGGCAAGCAGACAAACGTGGGCTATTAAAACTTCTGTTTAATTGGAGACGCCCAGATTCGTCATACTTGCGTTTCAGACCAATAGACGACGGAAAATAGCAAACTATTGCAACGAATTTCAACTAATGCCAGAGCCTACCTGATCTCAGAATTCTACCCTTATGACATCTCACACCTGAAGCTGGATGGAAAAGTGAACAGTCTAGCATCTGACATGTGTGCAAGTCCGTGCTTCTTACTATGAAGAGGAGGGATGTCTACTTTGTCCACTGGAATTCAAGTATCTGGCACCGACCATCATAATAGCCTGCTCGAAAGCGAACAAGATAATTAAGTCTGGACCTATACTCGTGCAAACTGAGTTTAAATCTTCTCCGAATTTCCCAGAACACACTACAGCATATGCTAAAGTTCTACATGACCGTGTGATTAAGTATTGCCCGCTCACTGGTGTTGTGCAGCGAGCTGTGTAAATGAACAAATGCGGTGCCCTATCCGAAGCATTTCACAATTGCATCTTAAGGAGTGAACATCATTGCAGACGTTTATCACTTCATTGATGATGCGCATGGACAGTTCATATTTAAAGATGTTGCATTTCTAACTCAGAAAATGCTGGTATAACAGAGACAGTCCCAGCACGCATTGCATCGCCGACGTCTTTCAAGGATTTGAAGTGTGCAAAACACGGAGCAGTGCGAAGTGGTTAGTACATTTCTACCATAGAATTCACTGGGATGATTGTGGTATACCCTATAAAGATATGGTGACATCGCTTCAATTATTCAGCCGCACTGATACCAACAGCTACATCTAAGGCAACGAGATCAAATGGATGTGTCGAATTTTCAAGTCTGCTCCCATTCAAGACTTGGAATTCTACGGATGCCCTGCTCTCCATCAACTTAAGATGAAGAAGAAGCTGTGTGGACATGGTTTTGCTGTGTCTGCTTATGATAGTGCAAAATTACTTATAAGTTGGATGAAAAATAAATGAATTTTTACCTCATACTCTGCGTACTTTATTTCTGTCACACATTGTCTGTATGTCTGTGGCCCCCCTCAAGCACTGGGGATATAATTTTAAACATGTTTGCGATACGTCTCTGGAAGCAGGCACAGTCACATGCCACATGCTCCCGCAACAGAACGCCTACTGCGTGATAGTATAGCCCCATGCAACTATTACATACTTTTCGTTATTCTCCATCTTACACTTCACCTCCTTAATAGTACTCATGTTCAAAACTAATGTCACTTATCTCCTACACATCCCTTATTTATACAAATGGGATAGGTTATCTGTAAATAACAACAACAACGAAGACATGTGGGCCGGCCGCGGTGACCGAGCGGTTCTAGGCGCTTCAGTCAGGAACCGCGTGACTGCTACGGTCGCAGGTTCGAATCCTGCCTCGGGCATGGATGTGTGTGATGGCCTTAGGTTAGTTAGGTTTAAGTAGTTCTACGTTCTAGGGGACTAATGACCTCAGATTTTAAGGCCCATAGTGCTCAGAGCCAACGACATGTGGTAACGAATTTTTTTCGTTTATTCAGTTCTCGCAGGTACAATTTAGTTCTTTAGATTACAATTTGGTTCACGAGATAGGCCACACCTCCAAAGTGAATTGCAGTGACGCAGTCACTGCCCTGTGGAAATTTACTGCCCCACCAACACAGTGTGGAAAGAGTTTTTATTTACACACACACACACACAATAGAAATATATAAAGCTATAAATATTTACACTATGAAAAAACGAGACATACTATTCCACATATATACAACTACATTTACACGCTTATACTCTCTCTCTCCTTCAAGCTCAATTCTCATCAATGTGAATAGTGTGAGTATAGGCGAGTTTCAAACCCGTCATCCCAAACGATTCGCTTGTCATCAAGAGCCGACAACCCGATTTTAGACTGCAGGACAGTGTACATCAAATGTCCTAGAGACTGAATACTGGTTTGCTGCGCCGTGCGCAGCAGCTGTGGAGGTGCACTGTGAACGCCGCCGTAGGGACACCGCAAATAGTCTTCAATCTCTAATATCCTTCATGTCACATTACACCCTTTGCTCGCCTCTGGGTGGCACCTTCCAGTGTGCGATATGCATACATCTTGGACAGTAGACGCTCAAAGTCTACAATCGGCAAGTTATTCGCCTCAAGTTTCATTAGGCCTACAACCTTCTTGTTCTGCGCAACAATGCCATCAGGATTATCGGTCGGGTAAGAAGACATGTCCAATTCTTCAGCGTGGCAACTCATTACTTCACACGAATTGCAGCACATCACCTAATAAGTGAAGCTATCTGTAAACCTATGAAATAATTTAGTATCGGTGAAATAAGGTTTCACAAACCCATAAAGAAAGCGGTACATGTAGAATTATAATAGGTATGTACATCCCCTCATAGACGGGTTTCATGAACTCGGCTACAATCTTTGCCATCTCCACGGCAACTGAATTCTTGTTGAATATAGTGACCCATCTGGCGATATACTTCCTTAAGCTATAAGGCCCACCCCAATAGGACTTAATAAGATGATCGCCGTGTTTTCTCAAAGTCTCCATCGTCTTACGGAAAACAACATTATTCATCAATTCAAAGAAATCTTTTTCGGACTCAGTTTTTGTGGAAGCCCTCTCTTTTGAATTTAAATCAGTATATTTCTTCAACCAGGGTGACTGCTTGAAGGAGACATTGCGCCTAACTGCATTTAGCTCCATCTCTAAATCAAGACGCTGATGGAGATTACATTAGTGAATAATGTATCACTCCTTATTCATCGGCATTGTCATCAATTTGGGGATGGTGCCACCCCGCGGAACTACATGCTCTGGGCACAGCGGCAGATCGCCTCGCGTATAATGCAAATTATTAGGGTACGTCATGTCTACCTCTAGAACATGCCCTACACCAGAATCAGCCACTACACCATCACCACTACGGAAAGTTTCACCTAAATCGACGCGTTCGTTATCAGGCAACCACTGAAACTTTGCCAATCGGTAGCGATTGCTGCATGGCGTGTCCATACAAGTTTTTTACCTCTAAGTAAATAATGTAACTCGAATCGTTGGATGTATTGAAGCTCTCACCCGTACATGTAGTAATTTGCTCTGGCATGTCTATGGACTCATTGGCAAAGTACCCCATAAACGCCTCAGTCAAAGAAAAGAAGCATGCCAGGATCAGTCAGTCGTTCGATGCTAACTTTCGTTTCCTTGAATATGGCGTTCCAAGACAACTTTGCCGCTTTCCAGTAACCAAGTGTGTCCCACAACGACCTATCTAAAACCTGTCTCATATCCTTTTCCTGTCCCTATCCCATCCTTTTTCTTTTCCTTTCCATTTTACACAGTCAACCGATGCTGGCGGTTGAAGTACTTATAGGGGTGCGGAGGAAATACCAAGCCCACATGCCGAACATCTGGCAAACTGTCAGTGCCTGGGCGATAAGGTGGCAGCCCCACCAAGGCAATAGGATGCGGCGACGAATCACCCGCCCTTCTTAAATAAACTGATTACTGAAATCGAGACGAGAATACAAAACCGGATGGAAACCTGGTAACGACCTTTGGCATGAAAAAGGAAAACGAGATTTAGCATTTGGAATATGCGAACATTGAGGGAGAGTGGCAACCTGAAACAAGTGACAAGGGAAATGAATAACTTTAAGCTTGATATCCTGGGATTGAGCGAAGTGAGGTGGCCAGAGTTTGGTGAAATTCAGACATCGGATGGAATTACGTTTTTTATACTCAGGATGTGAAGAAGAACAGCGGCATGGAGTTGGGCTATTGTTGACGAAGGAAGCAAAGAAGAGTCTTCTAGAATGGAGACCTGTGTCCAGTAGGATCCTGACTGCCAGATTTAAGACGAAGGTCCGAAACGTGAAGTTCGTCCAATGCTATGCCCCCACAGAGACAGAGATTGAGAAGGAGGAGGATTTCTATTACCTGTTATGAGAGACTGTAAGGAAAGTGAGCAAGAAAGATACCCTCATTGTTATGGGAGACATAAATGCCAAGGTGGGAGATAACAATGAGGGTTTAGAACAGATAATGGGGGTACATGGCTTGGGTGAAATGAATGATAATGGGGAAAGATTTAATGACTTCTGCGCAAGCCATGACCTTGTAATAAAAGGGACCTTGTTTCCTCATCGGAGATGGGTATCCCCAGATCATATTACAGAAAATCAAATTGACTACATTGCAGTGTCCAGGGAGTTCAGGAGGGGCCTGGAAGATGTATGGAATAGAAAAGGAGCAGATGCAAGTAGCGACCACCATCTTGTTACTGACAGTTTTCGAATGAAGATTGTGCCTTCTAGAAAGAAATTCGAGCCAAGGAATAAGATTCGACGTAGGTAAACTGAAAGATCCACAGATAACTGAGGGGTTCCAGCTGGAACTCCGGAATAAATTCCAGGCGCTGGAACTGGAGATGACTGAGGATAAGGCCATGGAGGAAATGTGCACAGAAATTAGAGTACTTTTGTGCAAGTGAGTCTGAGACAACTTGGCTTTAAAAATCGCCTGCGGAGAGATTGGATGTCCGAACATACCTGTAGGAGGATCACCCATAGAAAGGAGGCCAAGGGAAGAGTAAACCAGAGCAGGACCAGGCAACAAAAAGCACAGGCACAAGCTGATTATAGAGCAGCAGATAAGGAAGTGAAAAGAAGTGTGAGAAGAGACCACAGAAGATGGGTAGATGAACAGGCTGATAGAGCAGAACAGGCAGCGCGGAGGGGGGATGTGAAAGAACTATACGATATCACTAAGTTGCTCTCAAAGAAAAGCTTCCAGAGGAACCAACCAGTAAGGAATAAGAAAGGGGAGATACTAACTATGCATGAAGAACAATCACGTAGGTGGAAGGAACACTTTAACGAAGTTCTAAATAGAGATTTTGGCGGTGAGGTAGAAGAACAAGAACAATCGGAATACAATGATCCTAATCCCAGCATTGGTGTAAATGCACCCACGAAACCAGAATTTCGGATAGCACTGAAGCAGATCAAGAATGGGAAGGCACCATGGCCAGATAATATAACATCTGAGATGCTGAAAATAGACTTGGACACCACTGTTGAGTTATTGTACATCCTGTTTGAGAAGATATGGAGAGAGAAGAAACTGCCAACAGATTGAAAACGAGGTATTATCGGGGAAATACCCAAAAAAAGGAGATGTTACTAACTGCAACAACTGGCGAGGCACTACCCTATTGGCAGTACCGAGTAAGATATTTTCGAGGATCATTTTAAACCGCATTAAGGATTCTGTGGAAGCATAAGTGAGGAGAGAGCAGGCGGGTTTTAGAAAACATCGAGGCTGTGTGGACCTAATCAATACTCTCAGAATTATTCTGGAACAAAGTGCGGAGTGGAAACACACCCTCTGCCATACCTTCATTGACTTTGAAAAGGCTTTCGACTCTGTCAATCGAAGAGTCATGTGGGATACACTTGCAAAATATGGCATTCCAACGAAGATTATTAACATCCACACGGCTAATACAAGGAGCTGCAAATCAAAAAGATGGATATTATTAACATCATCAAGGGAATGTATGAAGACTATGAATGCAAAGTACTACATAATGGAGAACGAACAGAGCCTTTCCAAGTTAATTCGGAAATACGACGAGGGTGCATTCTTTCGCCACCACTATTTCTTTTGGTATTGGACCATGTGATGAAGAGATGATGGGGGGACGGAAGAGAGGAGTGAATGGGGAATGCGGGACAGGCTCGAAGATCTTGATTTCGCAGACGAAATCTGCTTAATGGCACAACGATATCGAGACATCGAAGAGAAATTGGCCAGGTTACAAAAGAGGCGGAAGTTGCAGGCCTCAAGATAAATGTTCGCAAAACCAAAGAAATGCGGATAAATTCTACCATCACGAATAGGCTGGCTATCAATGGAGAGGATGTAGAACAGGTCCAATCTTTCCTCTATCTCCGAAGTATAGTTACGACTACAGGAGGAGCTGAGGACGACGTCCGTAGTCGCAACCGCAAAGCAAATAGTGCTTTTCTACAACTGCACCCTATTTGGAGAAATAGGAACATCTCAAAGAAGACCAAACTCCGGCTTTTCAACAGCAATGTGAAGGCTGTTCCGTTGTATGGTTGCGAAACTTGGAAGGTGACTAACCTCATCAAAAACCGCTGTCTCCGGCGTATTTTAAATGTGAGATGGCCAGATGTAATGACAAATGAAGATCATTGGAGAGAGACAAATCAACAACCAATAAATATACAAATCAAGGAAAGAAAATGGAACTGGACTGGGCATACATTGAGGAAACCAGATGGAACTGTTGAAAGGGTGGCGTTGGATTGGAACCCTCAAGGAGTTAGAAAACGTGGTCGTCCCAAACAGACCTGAAAAAGGACAATCAGAAGCTGCAGAGGATGGGAAAACCTGGAGTGAAGTGGGGAAACTTGCTAGAAATCATACCAGGTGGAGGAATTTCGTCATGGCCCTACGTTCCAGAGGGAAAGATAGGAGCTAAGTCAAGTAAGTAGTATGTATATCCCCACATAGACGAGTTTCCATGAACTCCACTGCAATCTTTACCATCTCCACAACAACTAAATTCTTGTTGAATGTAGTGACCCATCTGGCGATATACTTCCTTAAGCCATAAACCCCATCTCAATACGACTTAATAAGATTTTCGCAATGTTTTCTCAAATTCTCCATCGTCTTCCGGCAAACAGCATTATTCATCAATTCAAAGAAATCTTTTTCGAACACATTTTTTGTGGAAGCCCTCTCTTTCGTATTCAAATCAATATCAACCAGGGTGACTGCTTGAAGGAGACATTGCGTCTAACTGCATTTAACTCCATCTCTAAATCGAGACACCGATGGAGATTCCATTAGTGAGTAATGTATCGCTCCTTATTCATTGGCATTGTCATCAACTTGGGGATGATGCCATCCCACGGAACTAGTTGCTCCGGACACAGCGGCAAATCGCTTTGCGCGTCATGCAAACTGTTGGGGTACGTCATGTCTACCTCCAGAACATACCCTACACCAGAATCAGCCACCACACCATCACCACTACAGAAAGTTTCACCTAATCCGACGCGTTCGTTATCGGACAACCACTGAAACCTGCTAGTCGGTAGCAATTGTTGCATGGCATGTCCGTACAAGTTGTTGACCTATAAATACATAATGTAACTCGAATCGTTGGATGCAATGAACCTCTTACCCGTACGTGTGGTAATTAGCATTGGCATGTTATGGACTCATTGGCAAAGTTCCCCATGGACGCCCCAGTCAAAGAAAAGAAGCATAACAGGATCAGTCAGTCGTTCGATGCTGACTTTTGTCTCCTTGAACATAGCGTTCCAAGACAACCCTGGCACTTTCTAGTAACCAGAGGATGCAGAGAATATGAGGTCATACGTACACTGTGGAATTTCTTAAATACATCAGGAAGCAAGCAATTGGCAATGTCCACGTAAAGTCATGCCTGCTTGCCCAAATTTGGTATGGTAAACTCCTGCCAACTATCACATCATGCTCTTACTCTGTGTCCGATATGGCACCGCCTGTGAGGTTGCTGGAATGCACACTCATGTCAGGTAGCATGGTTTCGTTGAGTTTCCTCATACAATCCAGATACAAGTATGGGAATACCCCTTCCTCTCACAAGCTGAAACTTTGCGTCATCAGGATATGCAGCTTGAGTGATACGCATATTATCCTGAGGCAATTTTTCAACAAGTTTCAGAAGCGGTGAATGCGTAAGGCGAAGCGTAGCGAGTCCAGAAAGCGGAGCATAATCCTTAGCGTCATTCATTTAGCGAATGAAATCTATTTCTCAACACTATCATGCTGGACACTGATCTGATCGTTCTCAACAACGAAATTAGCCAAATGCTTAGTGATAAAGTGAGCATCATAGCCGCTTATATCGTGAAGAAAGATGAGTATTAGTCCTGGCAATTGATACCTGAAGTTGCAGATATTACAGGCAGCACCATACAACTTCCCAACGTGGTGACAGTGTTTACTACAAGGAGTTTCCGCTTTCCAATCTAACGGCTCCCAGCAGATATGACAGACAATCATCGCCTTGTACAAATCATTATTCTGTTTTGACTTGGTCATGAGTATGTTGGTGCTATAAAGCTGATCAACTTCCCATGAAAGTCTCTCGAGCTCTGTGAGCAACGAAAAACAGGATTATCCCCGACATACGATTTGCGGCGGTTAAAACTTGAATAATACGAACATTGAACATGGTACACTGTCGCATATGGTACGTGTTTTTCTGTGAAGGTTGTATATGAGGCTGTAGGATCGCTTTCACAGCGTGTCACAGGAACGAGGAGGCATTCAAAATCAGCGTAACCTACAAAGGGGCATCGTTCCTGGTGATGGTCATTCTTAAATTTTAAGGACCTGTTTTCCTCAGTAGGCATTATAACACTTACTGGTGGAACAATGAGTCTGATGTTTTGCTAAAAGGTCGCTTGTGGAAAAATAATTCAGACATCGTAAGCAAATACGCTCTACATGATGATTTTTTGACAGTTGGGAGGATAGGAGGTGCGACATATCGTTGATCCTGCAGTAATGATAACTACCTTTCTCCTTATTTTCCTCATCTGCGAATAACAGCATCTTCACATGCATCAATTTCGAGAAATAGACTGGTCCGACAACTGTGTTCGAAACTTTACCATGTCTGACCTGCACTCATGCAGGGAATAAACATGTACCGAAATATCAGTATTCCGTCCGTCAAATTTAGTATATCCTGGGGTTTAATGGGGAATTCGATACTGTCAAAGTTATAAAACCACGAACCGTCAATATCTCTACCGTATCGAGTTGAGTGCTCTGGATTCTGTTTAATATTTCTGTGGCAAGACAAGACTGACCATGCAAAGCAAAACTGACCCGTCTCATATTTGACATTAATACATGCCTTCTTGACTGCTATATCCTTAGGAAGCATGATATAGCTGGACTCACCATTGACTGGATCGTGGATATGCGTATTATAGCGGCACCACAGTTTTAGATAGAAAAGTTAGATTTGGTGCAATATTTCGGAGCGCACAAGTTACAGCCAGGTGCGAGTCGGACTGCAGTAAGTTACGCTGACCAGCGGTTGCGAAGTGGAATGGAGGCCACAGGGCCGCCGAACCACTGAAAAGCCTAAAGGCAGTGGGTTCGCATGGCGCAAGAAGGTGCCCACTGGCGCAACCGGGGTGTGGTGCGTACGTGACGGGAAGTGGCATGTTAGCGAAACAGAGGTGCACAGCCGATTATAAAAATGTGCCGTTTTCTAACTCGATTCATTCAATTGTGGCAACTCTCCTGGACGGCGGGGCGTGTCACACCACTGGGCTACACGCAGCAACAGATGGGGCGACAGCATCCCAGTCCACAGTGGATCGTTGGTTCGACCCTTTGAGGTCGACGTGGGGTCCACAGCCAGCCAGTGGCGGGCTACTCTTTGGTTCGCTACAGAGGGCAGCCGTCTCGGCTCCCAATATATGCCAGAGACTTCTGAGGCGAGGGCCACAGATTCGGACGCTGGATTGCGGGCAGTCATTGCCTCTGCGTTCTCAGATACGCCGGCGAGGAAGAAGCAGCAGTGGGTCCGGCCTACAGCTCCTGGTGGAGCAGCACGGAAACAACGAGGAGGGTGGCTGCTGAGTCGGCTGCTGGCGCAGCCATCCTGACGTAATCGGAATTCGGAACTCTGCAGCTGGCATACAGGGCTGGCTCAACACAGTGCGTTGCACTGGGTCACTGGGGTGGTGACCTCAGCATTGTGGGACCCTGTGATGCAGACTGAGGTGAACGGGGCACTGTAGCTAAAAAAACAATAAATCATTTGGAAAGTACTCGAGTACTCGCCAAGTTTTAATATGGCAACTCCTAGCACCCACCCACTACATTTGGTGTCTTCCCACTACATTTGGTCATCCTGACACATTCGGTGGCAGAAGTCGCCATAACAGTGTGGATGTCAAGTTGTGTTACTCAGCTGAGTGCTTTACCTGAGCCTCTGACTTCCATCTTGGAAAACTTACCTTGTATAGTACTCAAGGTGAAATCTTCACTCGACATAGCGTCTGAGGTGCTCCGTGATACCATTTCATTTCTCCTCCAAATTTAGATGATGCTGGTTTCCTCTGCAGCGCTGACTTGTTTGGGGGAGTTTGTGAGCTTGCAGCACAGCACTGCACTTCATTTAATGGAGAGGTACCGCAGATGCTTGAGAAGCTCAGTGAACTCTCCCTCCAACAGGGCAAGCACACTCTTAGTAACCCTGGGGGTCTTTGTACCACCCTACTGGGTTCTCAATTCGTGAAAATGTGATTAACTCATCAAAAGCGTCCTCAATCACCACGTAGTTTAACTCTGGAATGACGTTACTAACCTGGTGCTGAAAGCTGTTATGGCGGGAGAGAATACTGCTGCCAAGTACAGAAACACTATGACTATGCGATGTTTGAGCAGGACGCTGCTGCCAGTCTTCATTGCCACAGCGCGAGCACCCAGGCTGGGGAGATGCAGGACGAAGAGGTGTGACACCAGCACCTGCTCCAGCTGGCTGCTATCAGTCTCGGCTTTCCCAGAAGGAACACCAGGCTGAGGTGAATCTGGACGGCGGGGTACACCTCGTCCAGACGGCTGCTGGTGCAGTGATCGTGGTAGTGGTGTCTGCCATGGATGCCAGAATGGGACCGTAGTTGTGGGGGCGGCAGAGGTAGCTGGAAGCCTCGTCGTGCTTGGCGCCCCATTTGCTTGATGCTACCGTCTGCTGTTGTACCTGCACCACAGCATACTGCGATGGCGCGACTGTGAAGAGAGAGGAGCACAATAAATATACATGTGATAAACTCGCCTGCTGCTGCTGTAAAAAGAGAAGGAACACTGATTGCATACAGGTAATGTAGATAGCTACATGACTCCTCATCTTCTCAAGACATAATGTCGTCCCAGGTCTCATAGTCATCTGGGACGCACTCTATCCACTGAGGCATTATAAGGTAGTTGGGTTGACAGTACCCCAGCTCACAAGCAATTTCCTCCACCCAGCCCGGCGGGGGGATTGGCGTTGAGGGAGCTACCGCTCATGTTGGTCTACAGATGCTGTAACATGAAAACGGAAAAAAATTATAGCTAAAAACTTTTTTCTGAAGTATGTACCACTAAACCTGATTCTTCATGTACTCACATGATGGCTGCAAAGGAGACTGCTCACTGCGGTACCTCTCAGCTAACTTCTCAATCTCTGAATCTCTCGAATCTCCCGTACAATAACACGAAAAAGAACTGTAAACTTCCTCTACCGTGAATATATACTACGAAACTTTGAACACGAAGTTGTATATTCTCATAACTGATCTGCTGATGAAATAACAGCTGGATGCTGTTCCACGATCTGACGGGGATGAACAACCGCATCAGCCGATCCTCTCTCAGCGTCCAGCCGCCGAACCAAATCCTGTGCATGTAAGATATAACAAAAAAGAAAAAGAATTTGAAAACACACAATAGTGGTTTTAAAGAAATCTTTGAGTTACTGAATTAAGAGCTCAGATTACGAAAAAAACACACACTGAGCTGCTAAATTTGATCTAAGGAAACACTTAATACTATTCGTATAATGAGAATACACTGACGCTACATTACGAATGAGAATACACGAACAGTAGTTGTTTTGAGAAAAAAGCACCCATACATAGGTAATTTATCTCCGAAATAACATTAGTTTTAACGAAGACGCACACACAGAGTCACTTGACCCGAATTCCTAGGCACACATTTGGTACGAATCTCGTTTTAACGAAATCTGTAGGCTACGAAATAACGAGCGAGAATACGTATGCACAGTAGTCACGTTAACGAAATCTGTCACCTACGACATAAAAAAAACATAGATACTAAACCCGAACTGGAATTACGGAAAACATACACACACACACACACACACACACACACACACACACACACACACACACACACACACAGAGAGAGAGAGAGAGAGAGAGAGAGAGAAAGAGAGAGAGAGCTAGTAAATTTGAAGTAAGAAAATACTTGATACCACTCGTTTAACGAGAACACTCTGACGCCAAATTACGAATGTGGATACATGTACAGTAGTCGTTTTAATGAGAAAGCACACATATATAGCTAGTAAATCCCTGCAATAACAGTTGTTTTAAAGAATAGACACACACAGAGCTGCTAAATAACAGTTGTTTTGAAATGGGAAGCACTGACGGAAATACTTAGAGCTAACTGGCCCCCACACATGATCAAACGCGCATACAACGCAAACACGAACTATAAGATCGAGAACTACGGTAATATTTTTAACTTACATGGCCGCTGTGGTGGGCGATTCACAGCTATAGCTGTTGGGCCAAAGTTTCGTGGATGTATGCAGAAACAACGATAAGTATCCATTACTACGATATTCTCACAAGGGAACCTCCCCATCGCACCCCCCCCCCCTCTCAGATTTACTTATATTTACTTATAAGTTGGCACAGTGGATAGGCCTTGAAAAACTGAACACAGATAAATTGAGAAAACAGGAAGAAGTTGTGTGGAACTATGAAAAAAATAAACAAAATATACAAACTGAGTAGTCCATGCGCAACATAGGTCACATCAAGGAGAATGGCAGCTCAGGAGCGCGGTGGTCACGTGGTTAGCGTGAGTAGCTACGGAACGAGAGGTCCTTGGTTCAATTCTTCACTCGACTGGAAATTTTACTTTCTTTATTTTCGCAAAGTAATGATCTGTCCGTTCGTTCATTGACGTCTCTGTTCACTGTAATAAGTTTAGTGTCTTTGTTTTGCGACCGCACCGCAAAACCGAGCGATTAGTAGATGAGAGGACGTGCCTCTCCAATGGGAACCAAAAACATTTGATCGCAAGGTCATAGGTCAACCGATTCCTCCACAGGAAAACACGTCTGATATATTCTATACGACACTGGTGACGGCATGTGCGTCACATGACAGGAATATGTTGTCGACCCACCTAACTTGTACACTTAACGAATGGGTAAAAAGATTCTTTTACCTTGCCCGATTTATGTTTTCTTGCGGATGTGATAATCACTCCCAAAAAAGTGATGAAAACATAAGAATTTGTGACATAAACTGAAAATAAAAAAATTAAACTTTTCACTCGGGGGAAGACTTGAACCTAGGACCTCCCGTTCTGTAGCTGCTCTCGCTAGCCACGGGACCACGGCGCTTCTTAACTCCCCTTCTTGATGTTGCCTATCTTCGCATGGACTACTCAGTTTGTATATTTTACTTATTTTTTCATAGTTCCACACAACTTCTTCCTGTTTTCTCGATTGATCTGTGTTCAGTTTCTCAAGGTCTATCCACTGTGCCAACTTATAACTAAGTCTGAGGGGGGTGCGATGGGGAGGTTTCCTTGTCAGGACAAAGTTATAGTTTTTATCGTGTAACTGCAGTACTGACCATCAAATGGTTCAAATTGCTCTAAGCACTATGTGACTTAACATCTATGGTCATCAGTCCCCTAGAACTTAGAACTACTTACACCTAACTAACCTAAGGACATCACACAACACCCAGTCATCACGAGGCAGAGAAAATCCCTGACCCCGGCGGGAATCGAACCCGGGAACCCGGGCGCGTGAAGCGAGAACGCTACCGCACGACCACGAGCTGCAGACTAGTGCTGACCATCGCACACTTGTGAAGGCACGAAACTACATACTTACAAGGTAATTCACACTGCTCTTCCTGTCTTGGGCTTTTACCGTAACTGGTGCTGGTGCTTGCAAAACGCTGCGTATTGCCCAGAGACAAGCAAACTGACGAACAAAAAAGGCAGCTGCGGACTAAGGCAGAATGAGGGCTGCTGTATCAGGAACTCGTTTATACAGAGCCAAATTATTTTTATTTTATTTTTATTTTACACGTCTAGTTCTGTAGGATGAAATTGAGGAGCAAATCGCCAAAGCCATGGAACGTGTAGAAGCAAACCAAGCGCTGTATCATGTGTGAGACACATAGGCGAGCGAATGCATCGGGACTTACTCCAGTTCACTGCTAGTTGCGCCACGTCACTTTAACGCGTCTGCATGTAGCGCACAAGTATTGCACCACAATTTAGTATGAAATTAAAAATCAAAATTAATGTTTAAAACTTTGTTAAATTATAGTTTAGAGTAATAATGTTCCAAATACCAAGTCTTGATGTTCTAAACCTAATAGTTTACGAAAAAATGCCGTTTTAAGAGAAAAATCAGAGGCGCTAAATAATGAGGCTAGGAAGCCAGAATTTGGTCAGAAGGTGCAGTTAGAAGTTATAAATAAGTGATGCTGGTTTCCAAAACAATAAAACAAACATTAACGCCAGAATCCACGTTTTTTGGAAAAATCAGAGGCGCTAAATAATGGACTTAGAAACTTGAAAATTTGTTTTATGCTTCCGTACACCCCAAAAATAATAACAGAGAGTCCACGTTAATCTGCCTCTTATAGTTTTTGAGTAATTAAATAAAAACTAATTCTGTAACTAAATTGTACCTAAGTGTTGTAGATTAAGTACATCAAATTTTAATAATAGAGGATTTTGGTTAAATCCGATGATCAAATGTATCAAACAATAGAGCTACAACAAGTTTAAGACTTGTAACGTAAATAGCAACTGATATAAGTCTTAGCAAAGGTGTGATTCAGAGGTAAGAAATGGTTCAAATGGCTCTGAGCACTATGGGACTTAACATCTGAGGTCATCAGTCCCCTAGAACTTAGAGCTACTTAAACCTAACCAACCTAAGGACATCACACACATCCATGCCCGAGGCAGGATTCGAACTTGCGACCGTAGCAGTCGCGCGGTTCCTCACTGTAGCGCCTAGAACCGCTCGGCCACCCGTGCCGGCCTCAGAGGTAACAATCGACCGTTAGTTCCACCAAATAAATTCTATTAAGCTAAGTTTTCATTCTAGCCAGCTGAAACTTTCTACGTGCTTTCAAACGGCTTATCGTCGTACCAGCAAAAATTAAGAAGTTTCTGAAGTAATTGGTAACTATATTATTAAAGATTACGTTCCCGAGATAGCGGTCGTTTGTAGACTGCCGCCGTATGCAAATAGACAGAGACACCAGATGTTTTCTTGGCAGTCCGCACCGACACCTTATAAATACAGCCCCTGAAGCAGTGGGAAAGTTCACTTCGCTCTCAGACACTGTGGGGTCCACGCCAGTTAAACGTCCGGTCGCGCTCTGCCTCGGATGACGTCAGAGCCGAGCTGTGACAAGCGCGTATTTGGCGGTGAAAACGGATAGTGAACTCGCGAGGACTGTACACCGTCCTGGATCGTTTAGAATTCGGTAAAATAACTGTTAGTGTGCCGTCCGTGCGTGAATTTATTTCCACTTTTATGGCGAGCATTAATTTTTGAACATTTATTGCGAACTTGCAATTGAGTGATGTTAGTCAGGGCGAAAAACAGTCTGGTAGAAAGTTACCGTAGAGGTCGCCTCTGAACTGCAAAGGTGCTGTTAGATTAGAAAGACTTGTTTTCAATTGAACATAACGCCATTTTAAGTGTTGTTTGTGAGAAACTTTAATTAAATTAAATCTTGATTGGAACTTTAAACTTTTACTGAAGTCATAGTCCTGATCCCGCAAAGAAATGGGAAATAGACACTTTTCTTTCAGTGGGCTGGACCGGAATGTGGGCCCATGCAGACTGGAAACTAAGGTCAGTATGTTTCCCTTCGCTTTCTGGCTGACCACCAAATTAGTTGCCAGGCTCACGTGATTAAAGACGGTATCAAAACTTTAAACCGTGAAGTAACCTACTCGCCGCCGCAGTACATGAAATTACAACATAAAGTAATGACAGATAAGATAAAATGTTTTGTACTGACTGGAATCTGTTACAATTCAACAGAGTCGCATTTGGCTTGGCAAAAGAAGTTGCAGCGCTATCCTTCCTTTTGGATTCTATCCTGTGAGATTTAAAATTTCAGTTAGTGCTCAATTATTTTGATGGTGTGATCATTTACAGCAGAGCTTTCACAGAACATCTTGACCATTTAATGCAAGATTTGTAGTGCCTAACAAAGGCCGAACTTACTGGAAGCCTACTGAAGTCAGAGTAGCATGTTCCGAAATTTCCTTCCTGGGGCACCTAGTGTCCACTCAAGGCATCGAAACTGATAAGGAGAAGACCAAGGCTATTCATCATTATCCACCCTCCAAAAACGACAAAGAGGGTATAGCTCAATTCATTGGGATGATCAAAAATGGCTCTGAGCGCTATGGGACTTAACTGCAGTGGTCATCAGACCCCTAGAACTTAGACCTACTTAAACCTAACTAACGTAAGGACATCACACACATCCATGCCCGAGGCAGGATTCGAACCTGCGACCGTAGCGGTCGCGCGACTCCAGACTGTAGCGCCTAGAACCGCTCGGTCACCCCGGCCGGCTAGGGATGATCATTTGCTTTCGAAAATTCATTTCAAAATTTGTGCAGTTAGCCACGCCATTAAATCAACTTCAGAGAAAAGGTGAGGCTTTTTGACGGTCCAAGAGCCAACAGGCAAAGCGTGAAGTACTACAGGTGGCTTCGAGTAATGTGCATGTTCTACCGATCCTTGATTTTGGGAAAGAATTTATGCTTCAAATGGACACATCCAATGCTGGTGTAGAAGTGGTTCTGTTTCACGGACAAGATGGGGAACGTAGGCCTATTGCTTATGTGCCCTGGTCCTTGTCCGCTCGTGATTACTGGGTGTTGTGTGATGTCCTTAGGTTAGTTAGGTTTAAGTAGTTCTAAGTTCTAGGGGACTGATGACCATAGCTGTTAAGTCCCATAGTGCTCAGAGCCATTTGAACCATTTTTGAACCTTGTCCGCTGTTGAAATGAAATGGTTCGTGTGTTGGAGGCCCTGGCGGTGTTACTAGGCTAAGAGAAATTCCGCCTCCGTCTCAAACAAAAATGAGGTTGCACAGCAGAACAGTGGTTAAGTGTAGGAATATACTTTCGTTAGAACTGGCTGCAACACTAGGATGAACTGAAATACAAATAAGCAGGGAGCTTATTGCCTCATAGTGTTTGTGTGAGGGAGCGTTAGGAACATGATTCAGCTCTTAGACAACAGTGCAGAGGAGATACGACATTCTTCCATAATGGCGTTAGGTGAAGTCACTTCTCCTAGGGATGACAAAGGACGTCTTTAAGGCTGCAAACTTTGCATAAAGGAAGACTTCAAAGCTCTAGCTGACAGCGCTGACAGGCTCAGAAAATGAGAGCATATACGGTCAAATCACATCATCTATTGCTATAAAACCCTCATATTCCTTCCACTCTGAGAGTTAGACCACTCTATGTGTATCACTCATAACGATGAAAGGTCACCTCTGTTAGTTGCAAGTTGCCCTGGTGGAGAAAAAGTATCTACAAACACCACCTACTTGAAATCCACTGCCACAAATATTTCCCACCTGCAGCCTTCAGCACATACGCTTTCATATCCCGAAGCTCACGGTGATAAACAATCGACGTTACATAAGAAAAAGACACTGAGTCAACTAGTGTCCAGAACAGTTGGCCATCAGTGATGATGTCGATAAGATCTCCTGTGAAACTTCATTTCAGATGTGTTATTGGAATAATTAATTATATAGTATGTGGCAGTGTATAAATACACAGCTTATGACACCACTCTGCGTATGAGATCTCTGTTTCTTTCCTTTCCTGAAACTGGTTTTTGTAAAATAATTTTACTTACGCATTTGTTGGAACTGTGATGACATACTTTTATAAAATTTTTAAATTTAGTACTGGGTGTTAACAAATATTATTACAAGCACAGCGTATTATAGTACACTATCATGTACTCCACCCCCCTCACCCACTTCTCTTAACCAGTTAGCTATGTAAGTATGTCGAATGGTAAAGTTGATTGTAACCTTACTGTCTGTTAGGTTGCAGCAACTGTTAAAATTATTGGATTCATGCTCCAATATGTATAAACCTTTTCTTATTTAATTTGTAATTGCTTTGTTGGTCTACTGCCCTCACTGAGCAATTAATGATCTTATAGCAGCTTAATAGGCGCCCTGTGTGTCTTACGTATATATGTCTTCTTCCCCCTGCACTTCCATCCCCCTCGCCTTCTCCCACCCGCCCTCAGTTCACATCCTCTTTATGTTTTATCACATTTCACATTCCTTCATAAGATCATCTTTGTTTCCATAACATATTTTCCATAACATATTTTCCTAAATATTTCAATCACAGCCTCTCCCCTCTCCTCCCTCCCATATCTGCATTTCATGCTGTATCTAATTTTTCTGTAAATAAATGTCCAATTTGTGTTGTAACTGTGGTGTCACCGCCAGACACCACACTTGCTATGTGGTAGCCTTTAAATCGGCCGCGGTCCGTTAGTATACGTCGGACCCGCGTGTCGCCACTTATCAGTGATTGCAGACCGAGCGCCGCCACACGGAAGATCTAGAGAGACTTCCTAGCACTCGCCCCAGTTGTACAGCCGACTTTGCTAGCGATGGTTCACTGACAAATTACGCTCTCATTTGCCGAGACGATAGTTAGCATAGCCTTCAGCTACGTCATTTGCTACGACCTACCAAGGCGCCATTATCATTTGCTATTTATCTTGTGATGCATGTACCGTCAGACCGATGTTCACCAATTATGAATTAAAGTTAAGTATTCCAGTAGTTACTTACGTTCTTTGCTACTATAAATTCCCTTAACTGTTCCAGACCTCACGCCAGCCTGCGTGAGCTTAAACGCGTGTCTTTCGGCTACCCGTCACTGTGGATTGGCTGTCTTGCCAGTCCACAACAGTAACCTTTATACATAACCTCTAGCCCCCTCATATTCACGTTTCATTTGAGAGACATAGCTTTGTTGGTTATTATACGACGTTGTATTACATATTTTTTGAGATTTGTTTACATAAGGCAGCCTTTTAAAAGTTTGCTATTTTGACAATGTTAACGTAACACGTTTTCCAATAGCTGCTTGAGGTGGATCGAGCATGTGAGAACTGTGGTAGGGAAGGCCGATGGTCGATTTCGGTTTATTGGGAGAATTTTAGGAAAGAGTGGTCCACCTGTAAAGGAGGCCGCATATATGACGCTGATGCGACCTAATGTTGAGTATTGCTCGAGTGTTTGGGATCCGTACCAGATCGGATTGAAGGAAGACGTCAAAGCAATTCAGAGGCGGGCTGCTAGATTTGTTACCAGTAGGTTAGAACAACACGTAAGTGTTGCAGAGATGGGAATCCCTGGAGGGAAGATGGCGATGTTTTCGAGAAACACTATTGAAAAAATTTAGTGAACCGGCATTTGAGACTGACTGCTGAACGATTCTGCTGACGTTAACATACATTGCGCGTAAGGACCTCGAAGATACGAGAAATTAGGGCGCATACGGAGGCATATAGACAGTCGTATCCCCTCGCTCTGTTTGCGAGTGGAACGGGAAAGGAAAAGCTCTCCGACGCTATTATGGCCGCACGACGGGAATTAACAGACTCTGCACGCGGGATGGGAGTTGGAGCTAGAAGCATGGACCATTCCATTTCCGAAATCGTTATGGAATTCAGTATTCCGAGATCCTCAGTGTTAAGGGTGTGCCGATAACACCAAATTTTAGTCATTACCTCTCACCACGGGAGAGACCAGCGACTTTTGCGCAGAGTTATCAGTGCTAACAGACAAGCAACACTGCATGAAATAACCGCAGAAATCAATGAACGACGTACGATGAACGTATCCGTTAGCACAGTGAGGCGAAATTTGGCCTTAATGCGGTATGGTGAAACGTCCCCTTTGAACAATTATACAGGACTGTGCTTAAACTGACATACAATATTTTTAGCGCAACGCAATCTGACTTTCAAAAATCCCTACAAAAGAATGGCCCTGACTAACATTAAACTATACCTTCCAGAAATCACTTACCTCACAAAAATCTTCATTACTCGAACTACTGCAATACAGCGAGCGCCACTACTGCCAGCTAAATAAAAGATTCAAACTAGGGAAGGCACTAACTACTGACAGGGATAGTTAGCAAATGAAAGATATTAATAGAGAACAAACAATGTATTTACCTTAATAGTCATAATATATGTAGCAGTTCATGACAAATTACAAAACTCCGCCATCTCTCTCCCCAGATCCACCACTGCTGGCGGCTCACCTCCAACTGCGCAACGCTACGCGCTGTTCACATCCAGCTACCGCTGCCCAACACTACAATGGCAGACAACAATGCAAACTAGACAGACTGCACACAGCACAGCCAGTGATTTTTATACAGAGGTGGCGTTACCAATAAAAAAACCTAAACAGCCTACTTACAATGCTAGCAGACGACCAACGCGAATGCTAATAGCACGACGTTGCCTGCAGCGCCTCTCCTGGGCTCGTGACCATATCGGTTGGACCCTAGACGACTGGAAAACCGCGGCCTGGTCAGATGAGTATCGATTTCAATTGGTAAGAGTTGATGGCGGGATTCGAGTGTGGCGCAGACATGGGATGGACTGGGTTCTCTGCTACAACTGAACCGATAACTGATGGTAAATCGTTGTGATCGGGTACCTGGAGACAATTTGCAGTCAGTCCTGGACGTCACGTTCCAAATAACGACTGATTTTTCATGAACGGCAGTGCTCCATGCCACTGGGCCACGATTGTTCGCGATTGGTTTGAATACATTCTGGAGAGTTCGAGCGAATGATATAGCCAGTAAGATCGCGCGACAGGAATCCTATCGAATATTTATGGGACATAATCGAGAGTTTAGTGCACAAAACCATGGACCAGCCACACTTTCACAATTATTGACGGCTACAGAGGCAGTTTGGCTAAAAATTTCTGCAGGGGACTTCCCAACTAATTGATGAGTCGATGCCACGTCGAGTTGCTGCATGAGTTTTGTCACCCCACTACAAAGAGACAATACAGCTGTATACAAACTATTATTTTTCAAAAATCGTGAACATAGTCCTGCTTTCACTGAGAGCAGTTCCTGTCAGGTTTGAAACGAATTGCCCTTAATCACGCATGATATTCGTCTCCGGTCCCTACTGGTTAGGTTATTTTAACGAGCATCGTTCTTATTCCGTGTTACATGACTGTGAGTGGAACATCATTCCCTCTAGACAGCTTGGATAGTCCATGTTGACAAAACAACGAATCGAATGACTTCATTGACGCTGTGGTCATAGACGGGTCTAAATAGGACAGCTCCTATGCTCCATTCTCTCACGATCCCCTTGTCAACCCGTTTCACTACACCGACGCCACATAATCGACTAGCACACACACTTTGGTTCACTGCCATCAGTTACGTCAGAGTTGAAGAGTCACGCGACTGCCTGGTACCAGTTTACACCAACTAGAGTAAGGCAAAGTGCCAAGTGTGCTCTTTTCAGAGATTAAAAATATTTTGTCCGATTAGCTTATAAATCAAAAGAAAAGTTCGGAGTAGGTATTAAAATCCATGGAGAAGAAATAAAAACTTTGAGGTTCGCCGATGACATTGTAATTCTGTCAGAGACAGCAAAGGACTTGGAAGACCAGTTGAACGGAATGGACAGTGTCTTGAAAGGAGGGTATGAGATAAACATCAACAAAAGCAAAACGAGGATAATGGAATGTAGCCGAATTAAGTCGGGTGATGCTGAGGGAATTAGATTAGGAAGTGAGACACTTAAAGTAGTAAAGGAGTTCTGCTGTTTGGGGAGCAAAATAACTGATGATGGTCGAAGTAGAGAGGATGTAAAATGTAGACTGGCAATGGCAAGGAAAGCGTTTCTGAAGAAGAGAAATTTGTTAACATCGAGTATAGATTTAAGTGTCAGGAAGTCGTTTCTGAAAGTATTTGTATGGAGCGTAGCCATGTATGGAAGTGAAACGTGGACGATAAATAGTTTGGACAAGAAGAGAATATAAGCTTTTGAAATGTAGTGCTACAGAAGAATGCTGAAGATTAGATGGGTAGATCACGTAACTAATGAGGATGTATTGAATAGAATTGGGGAGAAGAGAAGTTTGTGGCACAACTTGACAAGAAGAAGGGACCGGTTGTTAGGACATGTTCTGAGGCATCAAGGGATCACAAATTTAGCATTGGAGGGCAGCGTGGAGGGTAAGAATCGTAAGGGAGACCAAGAGATGAATACAGTAAGCAGATTCAGAAGTAAGCATTGGGAGATGAAGAAGCTTGCACAGGATAGAGTAGCATGGAGAGCTGCATCAAACCAGTCTCAGGACTGAAGACAACGACAACAACAACAGCTTATAAAATTGGTAACATTTAAATTTAAAATGTAAGATTAAAATATTCACAATAAAAAACTAATTGTGAGATAAGCCCTTCTCAAAGAGAAAAGTAATGCGTGTCTTACAAGTATTCATTCACACGGAGGAGTCTTAAAGGTAGCCAAGGCTTTCTACTCGTAGATATCTGTAAGACGGCGAGTGCGACGCAGTTTGGTTTTGCTCTTTATCGAGCGACATGGCGCATTGGTTAGCACATTGGACTCGCATCCGGGTGATGGACGGTTCAGATCTCCGTCCAGCCATCCAGATTTAGGTTTTTCGTGATTTATTTTACTCGGTTAAAGACAGTTGCCGGGATGATTCCCTTGAAAGGGCACGGCCAATTTCCTTCCCCATCTTTACCTAACCCGAGATTGTGCTCCGTCTCTAACGACCTCGTTGTCGACGGGCCAATAACTTAAATCTTCCTTCCTTTGGTTTTGTTGTAAACGATTATTTATCTCAGTTTTTTTATTATTTTATTTTATACGCGTAGTTCCGCAGTACCAAATTCAGAAACAAATCTATATGGTCATGGAACGAGTCAGTTGATAAAATTAACATCTTAAAAGCCAATAAGGGATGATACTAAATAAAATTTCCACGAATCCTATGCAGACAAAACAAGCTGCTGAGTATACACTAGCATCAGCAATGATCCAAGAGGAAATCCTTGAGTTTAGACTTAAAAGATTTTTTAAATTCTTGTGGTAGCTGATTGAAAATGGATGCAGCAGAATACTGAAAGCGTTTCTGGATGAGAATCAAGGAAGTGCGATCCAAATGCAGATTATATTTCTGCCTAGTATTAACTGAGTGAAAGCTGCTAATTTTTGGGAATTAGTTCATATTGTTACATACTAACGACATTAAAGAAAATATATATTGAGAGGCCAGTGTCACAATTCCCATACTCCGTAACAGGAATCGACAGGAGATTCGTGAGCTAACCACACGTTTTACTTGAACTGCCAGTTTCTGAGCCATAAATACCCTTTGTGAATGGGAAGAGTTACCTCGGAATACAACGCCACCTATAGTAACCGAATGAAAGTAGGCAAAGCAGACTAATTTTCATGTTGGATTATCACTTATTGGAGATACTGCTCTAATAGTAAATATAGAAGCACGCAGTTTTTGATCCAGATCTTGACTACTATCTTCCCATGAGAGCGTTCCATCTATCTGAATTTTGATTGTTCAGACTCACTAATCATACAGGGTGATCAAAAAGTCAGTATAAATTTGAAAACTGAATAAATCACGGAGTAATGTAGATAGAGAGGTACAAATTGACACACATGCTTGGAATGACATGGGGTTTTATTAGAACCAAAAAAATACAAAAGTTCAAAAAATGTCCGACAGATGGCGTTTCATCTGATCAGAATAGCAATAATTAGCATAACAAAGTAAGACAAAGCAAAAGATGATGTTTTTTACAGGAAATGCTCAATATGTCCACCATCATTCCTCAACTATAGCTGTAGTCAAGGAATAATGTTGTGAACAGCACTGTAAAGCATGTCCGGAGTTATGATGAGGCATTGGCGTCGCATGTTGTCTTTCAGCACCCCTAGATGGTCGATCACGATACACTTGCGACTTCAGGTAACCCCAAAACCAATAATCGCACGGACTGAGGTCTGGGGACCTGGGAGGCCAAGCATGACGCAAGTGGCGGCTGAGCACACGATCATCACCAAAAGACGCTTGCATGAGATCTTTCACGCGTCTAGCAATATGGGGTGGTTCTAATAAAACCCCATGTCATTCCAAGCACGTGTGTCAATTTTTACCTCTCTATCTACATTATTGCGTGGTTTATTAAGTTTTCAAATTTATACTGACTTTTTGATCTCCCAGTACGTGCTGTGTCCATGGCCTTTACATGCAACAATGTCTACACGCATCACAGTTATGCATGACAAGTGGCCTGTTCTCCAGCTCTGCAGGGGAAACTGTTGTGTCCGTACACAGAGTGGTGCGGCAACTAGTCGTAGGGAAGCTGGACTGATGCAGAAGGGATTAGCGAACAAGTTAACACAGTAAACAGAAGATTTATTGAACCTGTATTTCTCCAAGCGAACGAAGACTCATAACCTATACTGCACTAAGAAGTAAATTCCAGCTTTCAGCGTCAATAAGGATGAGACACTCTGCATTAAAGCACAAAAGATGGCGTTGTAGCTGAAACTAGGCGGCGTCTGTATTACATTTCGTAGGTAAGAGGTTCCAAGTGCGGTGGTGCGTCTGGCTGCTGTCGGCCGTTATATATTGCGGCGACAGAGAGCGCTTGCGGTGCAGAGCCGCAGGAGGCGTGGCTCAGCTGGCGCGCGCCATTGGGATCGCCAGATCCCGCACAATCGTATCAGTGTCTGATGGAAGCCTACAATTCCGTTACCAACTTTGACGCCGGTGGAATGGTATCTATACGTCATACTACAGATACCCCTTTGGCAGTCCCCAATGTGAACAGTACTGCAAGCGCTGCATATTTATCACAGCAAGCTAGACTGTGTACAAAACACACAGGTCTGATCTGAAGCAGAACTCCAGCTGGCACCACAGAAACGTGCAGTGCTAGCTTCGCCACGAGGGACGCCAGACTCGAGACCAGTGGCATGTGCATCCCAATCAACAACGTCCCAATCAGAAGCTCTTCTTTGCCTCCACCAATCACGGGCTTTCCACACATTGAGCAGATATCACTCCACCAGGTGAGTATTTAGAGCGAAGCCTGACTCTCAGCCATTTCACTTCGTTGCATCACTGCAAGCACTTCCCATGGACAACGACCTCCAGGATCTACACCGCGCGGTTCCAGCAGCAGCGTACCGTAACGAACCCATTGCTAGCAGGCAGACGTCGCCCATGGAACCGTCTCTTCCAAGTTGGCCTCCCTTGGGACCAGAGCTCTGAGACTGGTATTCCTGTTTGGAACTTAGACTGTTAACTGTGCTCTGTGATTATGGCCTTCATCATCATTAAGTGTCAGTGCTAATAGGACTTAGTAATTACTAAACCGATCGTAACTAGTTCATTGACTCCGATCTTCGTGATTCCTTATGTGGAGCGTATCAACTTTCATAACCTACTCAAATGAGATTTAAAACACTTGTAGCCATCTCCTTTGCATTTCATTTATTTACGCAACAAGTTTCGGTGTTCCATTACAGGCCATTGACCAACGTAAACATGGGACCAATCCAGTCTCGTGTGCAGCCATAAGAGGAGCCAATATTAAATAACAGGTGTTGTGGGTCTCATGCTTAGACGACACTACTGTTCGTTCATCAGCTGACGACTCAAAAAAAAAAAAAAAAAAAAAAAAAAAATCTCTTGGTTTATGAATCATTAGTCCGTGGTAAACTATCTACACTGAATTTAAACAAGCAGTCAAGAAGTTGAGGTTAGTTTTTTTATGCACATTTGTGTCGATAAATGTTAACTGCATACGACCTGTGGACAATCAGTTATTCTACATCTACAGCTACATGGATACTCTGAAAATCACATTTAAGTGCCTGGCAGAGGGCTCGTATCTGCAAACCACATTTAAGTGCCTGGCAGAGGGTTCATCGAACCACCTTCACAATTCTCTATGATTCTAGCCGGCCGGAGTGGTCGTGCGGTTCTAGGCGCTACAGTCTGGGGCCGAGCGACCGCTACGGTCACAGGTTCGAATCCTGCCTCGGGCATGGATGTGTGTGCTGTCCTTAGGTTAGTTATGTTTAATTAGTTCTAAGTTCTAGGCGACTGATGACCTCAGAAGTTAAGTCGCATAGTGCTCAGAGCTATTTGAACCATTTTTTCTATTATTCCAAAGAATGAATACCTATATCTTTCCGTACGAGCTATGATTTCACTTATTTTATCGTGGTGATCGTTCCTCCCTATGTAGGTCGGTGTCAACAAAATATTTTCGCATCCGGAGGAGAAAGTTGGTGATTGGAATTTCGTGAAAAACGACTTTTCTTAAACGATTTCCAGTCCAAATGCTGTATCACTTCTGTGACACTCTCTCCCATATTTCGCGATAACACAAAACATGCTGCCTTTCTTTGAACTTTTTCGATGTACTCCGTCAGTCCTATCTGGTAAGGATCCCACACCGCGCAGCAGTATTCTAAAAGAGGACGGACAAGCGTAGTGTAGGCAGTCTCCTTAGTAGGTCTGTTACATTTTCTAAGTGTCCTGCCAATAGACGCAGCCTTTGGTTAGCGTTCCCCACAATATTTTATATGTGTTCTTTCCAATTTAAATTGTTCGTAATTGTAATACCAAGGTATATAGTTGAATTTACGGCTTTTAGATTAGACTGATTTAACGTGTAACCGATGTTTAACGAGTTCCTTTTAGCACTCATATGGATGACCTCACACTTTTCGTTGTTTAGGGTCAACTGCCGCTTTTCGCACCATTCAGATATTTTTTCTAAATCGTTTTGCAGTTTCTTTTGATCTTCTGGTGACTGTAATAGCCGATAAACGACAGCGTCATCTGCAAAGAACCGAAGACGGCTGCTCAGATGGTCTCCCAAATCGTTTATATAGATAAGGAACAGCAAAGGGTCTACAACACTACCTTGGGGAACGCCTGAAATCACTTCTGTTTTACTCGATGACTTTCTGTCAATTACTACGAACTGTGACCTCTCTGACAGGAAATCGCAAATCCAGTCACATAACTGAGACGATATTCCATAAGCACGCAATTTTAGTACGAGCCGCTTGTGTGGTACAGTGTGAAAAGGCTTCCGGAAATCCAGGAATACGGAATCGATCTGAAATCCCTTGTCAATAGCACTCAGCACTTCATGTGAATAAAAAGAGCTAATTGTGTTTCACAGGAACGATGTTTTCTAAACCCATGATGACTGTGTGTCAATAGACCGTTATTGATATGTGCTACCATGTAGGACACATCAGTATGATCATTCTGCGTGATCAAAATGTCAGTTTTACCGGAAATGTTTGTTTGAAACTATTTTGTTCCTTATATGCGGAGGGAAGCGGAGGAATGTGTTTTCAGCCCTTCTATTACGAGATGGCCCTGGTTCGCGTAATTAAGAAAGTCGGCGTAGCGACGGGAATCCCGCGATGCCGTGCCAGATAGTGGGCGGCCCTGGGGAAAGTCCAGATCGCAGCGGCGGCTCCGAAAAAGCGCCGCCTGATGCATCGCCGCGCGGATTAAACGCGAATGGGGTTTGTATCGGCCGAGGCATCTGCCGCTGATGGGAGCCGTCCGCGGGCTGCGGGCCCGCCGTCGCTAACAAGGACGCGTCCGCCCGGCGCGCGCCTAAATTATATTCCATTTATGTCTTATTTCCTCTCCGCGCTATAAATAAGTGCTGGCGTTAATTAACAGAGATAGCGCGCGATTTACACGGCCAGCTATTTAGAAGAGCGCCGCGCCGCCGACTTCGCCCTCGGAAATTGATTATGCAAAAGCGCTGATTTACCAGCCACACTCGCGCTAACCCTTTTTTCACTTCTTCAGTCTACTCTACCCCCTTCTCTTCCTCTCTCATTCTCTCTACCTCTCTCGCTGCGCGACTTTGTTTACGCCAATCTTCAGCAGCCGGTTAGCTTCCCGCGAGAGGGCCGAAGACAATAGATGTCTCGCCGCAAAGTAAATGTTATTTAAAATTATTCATGGCGATGAACTTGGAAAACGTGTAATGTTTAGATAATGTCCATTAATATGCATAAGGAATATAACGGTGCGAGTAATTTTCCGATTCAATACGCTTTAGAGCCGGCCGGCGAAAGAGTAAACAGCAAGACGCCGTTCGGTTCGGCGCTGCGGCGCGCACGCCTGATTAATAGGAGAACGCCGGGGGCGGCCGCGGCGCATAAACCGAATTATCGATGGAGTCGACGCAGCCGTAAAGCACAGCACAGCTCGGCGCCAGTGCCCGATCAGGGCAAACAAGCCGCCGTCTGTTTGGAGAGCCGTCCGCGCTGCCGCCCCACTCTCGTCAAATGACGATACGTCACCCGACTTCCGGCGAGCAAGCTGCAGCTCACCAGGACGGAAGCCGGACTAATGCGTGTGACTCGGTTTTTACCAGTCACCCCCATTTCACAAGGAATCGAATTCCCGTGCATAAAACAAGTCCAAACATCTGATTACTTTACAAATGGGTTAATGTTCAAATACATGCCATTAAGCAAGTTAAGCCTCTGTTGCTCAACAAGAACACTCATAATTATCATCGTTTTATTAGTTCCGAAGTATCCACCCAGACATTAACGAAAAAGTAGAAACTAAAACCGGTGAGCCAAAGATGTGATAATCCAAACGCTGCATGGATATACAGGGTGTTCCATTGATAGTGACCGGGCCAAATATCTCACGAAATAAGCATCAAACGAAAAAAGTACGAACAACGAAACTCGTATAGCTTGAAGGGGGAAGCCAGATGGCGCTATGGTTGGCTCGTTAGATGGCGCTGCCATAGCTCAAACGGATATCAACTGCGTTTTTTTTTTAATAGGAACCCCCCCTTTTTATTACATATTCGAGTAGTACGTAAAGAAATATGAATGTTTTTGTTGGACCACTTTTTTCGCTTTGTGATAGATGACGCTGTAATAGTCACAAACGTATAAGTACATGGTATCACGTAACATTCCGCCAGTGCGGACAGTATTTGCTTCGTGATACATTACCCGTGTTAAAATGGACCTTTTACCAATTGCGGAAAAGGTCGATATCGTGTTGATGTATGGCTACTGTGATCAAAATGCCCAACGGGCGTGTGCCATGTATGCTGCTCGGTATCCTGGACGACATCATCCAAGTGTCCGGACCGTTAGCTGGATAGTTACGTTATTTAAGGAAACAGGAGGTACTCAGCCACATGTGAAAAGTCAACCACGACCTGCAACAAATGATGATGCCCAAGTAGGTGTTTTAGCTGTTATCGCGGCTAATCCGCACATCAGTAGCAGACAAATTGCGCGAGAATCGGGAATCTCAAAAACATCAGTGTTGACAATGCTACATCAACATCGATTGCACCCGTACCATATTTCTATGCACCAGGAATTGCGTGGCGACGACTTTGAACGTCGTGTACAGTTCTGCCACTGGGCACAAGAGAAATTACGGGACGATGACAGATTTTTTGCACGCGTTCTATTTAGCGACGAAGCGTCATTCACCAACAGTGGTAACGTAAACCGGCATAATATGCACTATTGGGCAACTGAAAATCCACGATGGCTGCGACAAGTGGAACATCAGCGACCTTGGTGGGTTAATGTATGGTGAGGCATTATGGGAGGAAGGATAATTGGCCCCCATTTTATCGATAGCAATCTAAATGGTGCAATGTGTGCTGATTTCCTACGTAATGTTCTACCGATGTTACTACAAGATGTTTAACTGCATGAGAGATTGGCGATGTACTTCCAACATGATGGATGTCCGGCACATAGCTCGCGTGCGGTTGAAGCGGTACTGAATAGCATATTTCATGACAGGTAGATTGGTTTTCGAAGCACCATACCATGGCCTGCACGTTCACCGGATCTGACGTCCCCGGTTTTCTTTCTGTGGGGAAAGTTGAAGGATATTTGCTATCGTGATCCACCGACAACGCCTGACAACATGGGTCAGCGCACTGTCAATGCATGTGCAAACATTACGGAAGGCGAACTACTCGCTGTTGAGAGGAATGTCGTTACACGTCTTGCCAAATGCATTGAGGTTGACGGACATCATTTTGAGCATTTATTGCATTAATGTACATTTACAGGTAACACGCTGTAACAGCAAGCCTTCTCAGAAATGATATAAAATGTTCAAACGTACCTACGTTCCGTATTTTAATTTAAAAAACCTACCTATTACCAACTGTTCGTCTAACATTGTGGGCCATATGATTGTGACTATTACAGCGCCATCTATCACAAAGCGAAAAAAGTGGTCCAACTAAAACATTCATATTTCTTTACGTACTGCACGAATATGTAAAAAAAATGGGGGTTCCTATTTTAAAAAAACGCAGTTGATATCCGTTTGACCCATGGCAGCGCCATCTAGCGTTCCAACCATAGCGCCATCTGGTTCCCCCCTTCAAGGTAGACAAGTTTTTCGTTTGACGCTTATTTCGTGAGATATTTGGCCCGGTCACTATCAATGGACCACCCTGTAGTCAGGGTAATTTGTGCTCAGTTTTAAGAAATCTAGTATTTCATGCACCTCAGTATTTACGACGTCATATCTCCTGACCTGTGTGCCGTACAATGACATAATTTTGAAGGTGCATCCTGTGGTACGCACTCAGGTGACAGAAGTTACGCAGTAGCGGTATACACTTATGCAGATGGCTGTAGTATCGTGTACACGCAGTATAAAAGAGCAGTGTATTTGCGGAGCTGTCATATGTACTCAGATGATTGACGTGAAAAGGTATCCGAAGTGATTATGGCTGCAGCAACGGAAAACAACAGACGCTGAATGTGGATTGGTAGTTGGGACTAGAGACATGGGATATTCCATTTCTCACATCGTTACGGAGTTCAGTATTCTGAGATCCATAGTGTCAAGAGTGGGCCGATAATACCAAATTTCAGACATTACCTCTCATCACAGACAACGAAATGGCCGACGGTCTTCACTTAACGATCGAGAGCAGCGTCATAGCAGAGTTGTCAGTGCTAAGAGACAAGCAACAGCGCTTGAACTTACAACAGAAATCAAATGGTTTAAATGGCTCTGAGCACTATGGGACTTAACATCTGAGGTCATCAGTTCCGTAGAACTTAGAACTACTTAAACCCAACTAACCTAAGGACATCACAAACATCCATACCCGAGGCAGGATTCGAAACTGCGACTGTAGCGGTCGCACGTTTCCAGACTGAAGCACCTAGATCAGAAATCAATGTGGGACTTATGACGAACGTATCCCTTAGAAAACTGCGGAGAAATATGACATTAATGTGCTATGTCAGCCGGCCGTGGTAGCCGAGAGGTTCTAGGCGCTTCAGTCCGGAACCGGGCGACTGCTACGGTCGCGGGTTCGAATCCTGCCTCGGGCATGGGTGTGTGTGATGTCCTTAGGTTAGTTAGGTTTAAGTAGTTCTAAGTTCTAGGGGACTGATGACCTCAGAAGTTAAGTCCCATAGTGCTCAGAGCCATTTGAACTATTTTGGACAGCTAGTAGGAGCTGATGGTACGGTTGGAGTGTGGTGCAGACCGCACGCCGCCATGGACAGTCAATAAGGCTCTGTGCTAGGTGGTGGTGACTCCATAAAAGCGCCGGCTGTGTTCACGTGGAATGGACTCGGTCCCATGCAACAACTAAACGTATGGGTCAAAAATGGTTCAAATGGCTCTGAGCACCATGGGACTTAACATCAGTCCCCTAGAACTTATAACTACTTAAACCTAACTAACCTAAGGACATCACACACTTCCATGCCCGAGGCAGTATTCGAACCTGCGACTGTAGCGGTGGCGCGGTTAAGTAAACCTTTCTTTGACTTGTTATGCTCAGCTACTTGGAGACCATCTTCAGCCATTCATGTACTACATGTTTCGAAACAAATATTGGAATTTTTATGAACGACAATGGTCCATGTCACAGGGTCACAACTGTTCGCGATTGTTTTGATGGCCATTCTAGACAATTTGAGCGAAGGACTTAAGACACCCAGATCTCCAGACTTGAATGCCATTGAACATTTATGGGACGTGATCGAGAGGTCAGTTCTTGCACAGAATCCTGCGCCGGCAGCAGTTCAGCAATTATGACGGATATAGAGGCAGCGTGGCTCAATATTTCTACAGTGGACTTCCATCTGCTTGTTGAGGCCATGCCACTTCAAGTTGCTGAACTGCGCCGGGCAAGAGGAGATCCGAGACGAGACTTTCGTCACCTCAGTGTATGTAGATATTGTCTGTAAAGAAATAATAAATTAAAAGTCATGCCCGATGCTCAAGTTCTACTACATGAACAGCAAAAATGTAGAAATTTCTTTCCTTTCATTATTTTATGAGTGGTGTGAGCGAGAAAAATTTCTAAAATGTTTGAAACTATGTATAAATCTTGTTGAAAAAGGCTAAGTGCAATCATTCTCGTATACTGCATGGATACAGTTTGTGTAATTTGTACAGAAACCAGGCAGTAGTTATAAGAGTCGAGGGCCATGGAAGAGAAGGAATGAGACAGGGTTGTAGCCTATCTCCGATGTTATTCAGTTTGTACACTGAGCAACCACTGAAGGAAACAAAATAAAACAATGTGGAAGGGATTGAAGTCCAGGGAGATAAAAAAGCTTTGAGATTTGCTGATGACATTGAATTGTGTTAGAGACGGCAAAGGACTTGGAAGAGCAGTTGAATGGCATGGACAACTTCTTGAAAGGTGGATATGAGGTGAACAACAATAAGAGCAAAACAATGGCAATGGAATGTAGTCGAAATATATCAGGTGATGGTGAGAGAATTAGATCAGCAAACAATACAATAATATAGAAGATGAGTTTTGCTAATTGACCAATACAATAAGCGATGACGGCTGAAGTAGAGAGGATATACAATATAGACTGGCAATGGCAATAAAATCGTTTGTGAAGACGGCAATAACAGAGTTTGTGAAGAAGAGAAATTTGCTAATTCGCATATAAACTTAAGTATCAGGAAAGCGAATTTTTTTCTAGTCTGGAGTGTAACCTTTTATGAAAGTGAAACAGCGAAATGCGGACAATACAAAATTCACACGAGAAGAGGACAGAAGCTCCTGAAATTTGGTGCTACAGAAGGAGGATGAATACTATGGATAGATAACATAACTAATGAGCAGTTACTGAATATAACTGGGGAGATAAGTAATATGTGACACAACTTGATTAAAAGATGAAAACGGTTGACAGGACACTTTCCGAGACTTCAAATGATCACCAGTTTAGTATTGGTGGGCAGTGTGGGTGTAAAAATTACAGATGGAGACCAAAAGATGAATACCGTAAGCAGCTTCAAATTATGTAAATTGCAGTAGTCGTTCGGAGATGAAGAGGCTAGCACAGGAATGAGTACCATGAAGAGCTGCATCAAAGCAGTCGTCGACAGAAGACCATAACAATAACAATTTGTGTGCCGTCAGTTACGCTGCCTAAAAGCATGTGCACCGTTTCTAGCTTGACTACGTTCTTCGAACCACTTTCAAACTGTTTCTCTATTGCTCCATTGTGTAACAGAGCTTGGGAAAAATTAACACTTACACATGTCTGAACTATGTCTAATTTCTGTTATTTTATTATAATGATGATTTCTTCATATGTTGGTTGGCGACAGTAGGTTGGCGAAAGCCGAGCACGAACATGTGTGATGTAGGCAGTCTCTTTAGTAGACCTATTGCATCTTCTAGGTGTTCTGTTAATGAAATGTAGGTTTGGTTTGCCTTTCCCGCAACGTTATCTATGTGACTGTTCCAACTTCAGTATTTCGTAAATGTAATTCCAAGGTATTAGGTCGATAGTCGATATGTCAGCCTTTAAATTTGTGTGATTTATCGTGTAATCGAAATTAAACGATTTTTTTTTTTTTTTTTTTTTTTTTTACGTTTACGTTGAAGAACCAAAGAAACTGGTACACCTGCCTAATATCGTGTTGGGCCCCACGAGCACGCAGAAGTACCGCCGCAACACGACGTGTCATGGACTTCACTAACGTCTGAAGTAGTGTTTGAGGGAATTGACATCATGAATCCTACCGGTTTGTCCATAAATCCGTAAGAGTGCGAGGGGGTGGAAATCTCTTCTGAACAGCACGTTGCAAGGCATTTCAGATCCGAAACTTTCTGGCAGATTAAAACTGTGTACCGGACCGAGACTCGAACTCGGGACCTATGCCTTTTGGCCGTGCGGTTAAAGGCGCTTCAGTCTGGAACCGCGTGACCGCTACGGTCGCAGGTTCGAATCCTGCCTCGGGCATGGATGTGTGTGATGGCCTTAGGTTAGTTAGGTTTAATTAGTTCTAAGTTCTAGGCGACTGATGACCTCAGAAGTTAAGTCGCTTAGTGCTCAGAGCCATTTGAACCATTTGAACCTATGCCTTTCGCGGGCAAGTACTCTACTATCTACCAAGTTCGCATGGTAGGAGAGGAGGTACTGGCGGAATTGAAACTGTGAGGACGGGTCGTGAGTCGTGCTTGGGGAGCTCAGTTGGTAGCGCACTTGCCCGCGAAAGGCAAAGGCCTTGAGTTCGAGTCTCGGTCCGGCACACAGTTTTAATCTGCCAGGAAGTTTCATATCAGCGCACACTCCGCTGTAGAGTGAAAATCTCATTATGGAGACATATCAGATATGTTCAATAATGTTCGTGTCTGGGGAGTTTGGTGGTCAGCGGAAAAGTTAAAACTCAGAAGAGAGTTTCTGGAGCCACTCTGTAGCAATTCTGGAACTATGGGTTCCTGCTGGAATTGCCCAAGTCCGTCGGAATGCGCAATGGACATGAATGGATGCAGGTGATCAGACATAATGCTTACGTACGTGTCTCCTGTCAGAGACGTATCTAGATATATCGGGCGTCCCATACCAGTCCAGCTGCACACGCCCCACACAGTTACAAAGCCTCCATTACCTCGAATAATCTCCTGCTGACATGCAGGGTCCATGGACTCATGAGATTGTCTCCATACCCGTAGGCGTCCATCCGCTCGATACAATTTGAAACGAGACTCGTCCGACCAGGGAACATGTTTCCAGCAATCAACACGGTGTTGACGGCCCAAGGCGAGGCGTAAGCTTTGTGTTGTGCAGTCATCAAGGATCCACGAGTGGGCCTTCGGCTCCGAAAGCCTATATCGGTAACGTTCCGTTGAATGGTTCCCACGCTGAACCTTGTTGGTGGCTCAGCACTGAAATCTGCTGCAATTTGCGGAAGGTTTGCACTTACGTCACGTTGAACCATTCTCTTCAGTCAAGTTGAACGATTCGCTTGAGTCGTAGTTTTCCGGTCGCAGCGGAATCGGAGATTTGATGTTTTACCGGAGTCCTGATATTCACGGTACACTCGTGAAATGGTCGTACGGGAAAATCCCCACTTCATCGCTACCTCGGAGATGCGCCGACTATAACACCACGTTTAAACTCACTGAAATCTTGATAACCTGCCATTGTACTGCCAATAATGATCTAACAACTGCGTCAGACACTTGTTGTCTTATATAGGCGTTGCCGATCGCAGCGCCGTATTCTGGCTGTCTACATATCTCTCTATTTGAATACGCATGCCTATACCAGTTTCTTTGCCGCTTCAGTGTGTATGGTGACCTCGCACTATTCGTTATAGAGAGGCAACTGCCACTTTTGGCACTATTTGGATATCCTGACTAATTCGGTTTGCAACCGGTTTTGATCTTGTGATGACTTTACTAGACAATAAATGACAGTATCAAAATGGTTCAAATGGTTCAAATGGCTCTGAGCACTATGGGACTCAACTGCTGAGGTCATTAGTCCCCTAGAACTTAGAACTAGTTAAACCGAACTAACCTAAGGACATCACAAACATTCATGCCCGAGGCAGGATTCGAACCTGCGACCGTAGCGGTCTTGCGGTTCCAGACTGCAGCGCGGCCACTTCGGCCGGCGCATCAAAATGGCTCTGAGCACTATGGGACTTAACATCTATGGTCATCAGTCCCCTACAACTTAGAACTACTTAAACCTAACTAACCTAAGGACAGCACACAACACCCAGTCATCACGAGGCAGAGAAAATCCCTGACCCCGCCGGGAATCGAACCCGGGAAAATGACAGCATCATCTGCAAACAATCTAAGAGGGCTCTTCAGATTATCTCCTAAATCGCTTATGTAGATTAGGAACACCAGAGGTCCTATAACATATCCTTGGGGAACGCCGGAGATCACTTCTGTTTTACCCGATGAATTTCCTCGATTACACTGTACTGTGACCTTCCTTAGAGGAAAGCACGGATCCAGTCGCACAACTGAAGCGATACTCCATAGGCAGAAAATTTTATTAAAAGTCTCTTGCAAGGTACGGTACCAAAAGCCTTCTGGAAATGTAGAAATATGGAATTAATTTGAGATCTCTTGTCTATAGCACTCATTACTTCGTGCGAATAAAGTTCTAGTTGTGTTTCACAAGAACGATATTTTCTGAATCCGTGTCAATAGACATTTACCTTCGAGGTAATTCATAATGTTTAAACATAGTACATGTTGCAAAATCGTACTCCAAATTGAAGTTAGTGATATGGATCCGTAATTCAGCGGATTACTTGTATTTCCATTCTTGAGTAATGGTGTGATCTGTGCGACTTTCAGTCTTTAGTAGGGATCTGTCGTCGAGCGAGCGGTTGTATTCGATTACTAACTATTGAGCTATTGTATCAATGAACTCTGAAAGGAACTTATTTGTATGGTATCTCGACCAGAAGACTTGTCGTTATTAAGTGCTTTAAGCTGCTTCGCTACACCGAGGATATCTACTGCTAAGGTTCACGAATCGAATTATGGAATTATTGTATTAAACCTTTAAAGTGAGGATGTATGTCTTAATCTGTAGATTATGACAGCATTTTCAATTTTTAAATTCGGTCAATAATTATGTGAACACTGAAAATCAAGTTTTTGTTGCCTCTGGAAGCTAGCGGCTAGGCAACGTGCAACTGGATTTGACTAACTGTTTCAGCTATTTAGTAACACAGATGTCTTGTCATGCCCGCACTAGTTGAATACTTGACGTCGTCCCGTTACTAGTTGATATCAGTAGTAAGTACCCCTCCGAACGGCTTGAGAATTTCATGGTAGGGAGGACGCAGTATGTTATGTTGGATTGAACGTCGTCATCCGATGTGCAAGGTGTCCGAGAAGTCCCCTACCCATGTTGACTTTATACAATTGGGAAAAAATGTTTGTTTTATTGGTTTCCTTCCTTTGGAGCGGACGAACAGCATAGTTATCTGTTTTGTTTTGTTTCAGTACTGCACTGTTTCAGTTTTGAAGCCATGGATATCGTGAGCGGACACAGATACACTACTGAGGAGCGATTAAGGGTGTGTGTATGTGTGAGTGCACGAATGTCCACACACAGGGCAAATAATGACAGAGACAATGAGTGTGTTTACGGGGTCGCTTTGGGAAGCCTCACCTCGTAAATCAATCTTGCTTGACTGGGGTAAACGTGCTTGTGTTGCAGGCTGTGTCAAATCGCATAGCGGACATAAGAAAGCGCAAGAGAAAACTTATTTCCGTCGTTCAATCAGTTGAGTAGTCTCCAATGAAATTCATTCGCAGAAAATCAATTAAACTTCAGCTACATCGGTCAGCAATGCATGACCACGTAAAATTTTGAAAACTAAAGGGTTTAGACCGTTGTTGTAGTAGCGAGTTGTAGCCTGCCGTTGTTTGTTGGGATATTTTCCAAAAGGTCGTCTCTCTCATGAATGTTGTTTTCTGATTAATTTGAAATTTGTTCCAGTTCACACAGGAGGCAGGCTTTCTAGTCTAAGAATAATCTGCATCTTTTTGCACGAACTGGAAAGGAAACCGTGTAATGTTTTGATATGGTCTGTAATGTCAAAATTTTACCTGTTCTGGCCATTCTTTTAACTGTTATGTGATTGAAAAGCCTTATTTGGTTAGTTTTCGGACGTGATTAATAGTTCAGCTCGAAGGAAAGCGAATCCTGGATATGTACGGTCACAACACGATGAAGCTGCAGCTCCGAGACCTCCTTGATGAACAATTTTGACTCCACTGCCGCGCGGAATTAGCCGAGCGGTCTTTTGAGCTGCAGTCATGGACTGTGAGGCTGGTCCCGGCGGAGGTTCGAGTCCTCCCTCGGGAATGAATGTGTGTGTGTGTTTGTCCTTAGGATAATTTAGGTTAAGTAGTGCGTAAGCTTAGGGACTGATGACCTTAGCAGTTAAGTCCCATAAGATTTCACACACATTTGAACATTTGACTCCACTAGATTGGGAGTGGATCAGTACCTCTCTGCCCATTTGAAATGTCCACCATGAAACCCAGGCATTGTCCCAGAGATAACATGTTATCAAGAATAATCGAGTCCAACGTGGCGCACCGTTGGTACAAAAGTAATGAAGAACTGCACGAAAATGTCGAGGAAGTCATGGTAACTCCAGAAATGGTCTGTAAGGTGTCAAGGAGGACAAGCAGACGCGTAAATCTGTCAGATACGTAAATCTGTCAGATACGACGGTGCACATACAGATCCACTGGGTGCATAGTTTTCATGTATGAGTACTGCAACGTGGGCCGGCCGCGGTGGTCTAGCGGTTCTAGGCGCTCAGTCCGGAACCGCGCGACTGCTACGGTCGCAGGTTCGGATCCTGCCTCGGGCATGGATGTGTGTGATGTCCTTAGGTTAGTTAGGTTTAATTAGTTCTAAGTTCTAGGGGACTGATGACCACAGATGTTAAGTCCCATAGTGCTCAGAGCCATTTTTGAACTGCAACGTGTGGTTTGACCTCGGTACGTGTACTTCTGGGAGAGAATGGGCAAATAGAGGTACATTAAGGAAGTACAGTCATCCACAACAAGAGAGATTATTTTTAGGAGGGTTTCCTCATTGAATTTGTCTTTGTCGGCTCCGCTCTGGTTCCACTAAGATGCCTCGAGCTTACGCTCCGTCTCTAATGACCTCGTTGTCGACGGGACGTTAAACACTAATCTCCTCCTCCTCCACTAAGATGCCTCATATGGTCTGTATATTCTCCATGTTAAGATGGACTGTTTTAAAAAATGGTAGAGGTCGATTTTTACATTGACTTGGTCTAGAATTACTTCTAGCACCATTTTAGATATTTTATTTTTTATATTATTTAAATTTCTTGTAGTTTTTATATATTTTTATTGGTTTAATATATTTTGCCATCTTGGACCTAGACTTCAATCGGGTTCTATTATCTTATTGTGGATGGAATCAGGTAGTTCAGTTTCTTTAGCTTTAAGTTCAAATGGCTCTGAGCACTATGGGACTTAACTTCTGAGGCCATCAGTCCCCTAGAACTTAGAACTACATAAACCTAACTAACCTAAAGAAATCACACACATCCATGCCATTGGCAGGATTCGAATTAGCTTTAAGTAATTTTGATCGTATCTTACGTTGTAAATGCAATGGTTAATATTTTCTGTGCTGCGTCTCCTTTCATTTTCTTTGTGCCATTAGATGTCGCTATCTTCAACTCGCGATGGGATGGCGCGTTGCCGGCCGGAGTGGCCGTGTGGTTCTAGGCGCTACAGTCTGGAGCCGAGGGACCGCTACGTTGCAGGTTCGCATCCTGTCCCGGGCATGGATGTGTGTGATGTCCTTAGGTTAGTTAGGTTTAATTAGTTCTAAGTTCTAGGCGACTGATGACCTCAGAAGTTAAGTCGCATAGTGCTCAGAGCCATTTGAACCATTTTTTTTTTTTTATTTTTTTATTTTTTTATTTTTTTTTTTGGCGCGTTCTTGGCTTCACAGTGTTCAGTGTGTGGCTAGCGCTGTAACGTGTAGTTCTGTTTAACACAATCCAATATATTTTAGTATGCTGATGACTCTCAAGGATTGTGTCTTTTAATTCTTTGTTTCTCCCGTCGGCTTTGACGACAGTTGGTTTCTTCTCTTTTATACTCTATACCGACACCGCGAGGCGTGTTTTAATTTACGATACGTTAATTCTGCACTGTTTCGTGCTCATAGGTTTTATCCTATCATACATGGGTGGTCATATGTTGTCCAGGCTCATCTTCTGACGGCCTTTTGGAGATGTATGTGATCGTGCATGGTTCGGATCGGATGCCCATCTGCCCTCTCATCCCAGTTTATACCGAGGAGTGATATTTTTTACACGCACTTGTACCATGGAAATCGTGGCACACGAAGTGTTAGTTATGTGAGTCCATCACTTTACAGTCCACTTTGTTCGGGGGGGTATGTTGACTACTAGTGCTTTTATTCATGTAGTTTTATTCTGTATGTATATATTGCCTGAAGATATACAGGGTGATTATAATTAAAGTTAAACTTTCAAAACACCGTAGAATTAACGCCACTGGTCAAAAAGACGTCAAATTCAATGGAATATTACCGGAGAAGGGGGAAAACGTATGGCAGAAGAAAAAAAATAGTGTGAAAATTAATTAGTAGGTGACGCTGTATGTGTCATAATACGTAAATGAAAACACCACTCGTGCGCACGACACCTTGAAGTTGGTATAAACACGCCGCGTACACAGCTTTTCCTCCTTCCGCGTGTGCGACGTTCGCCATGACTGTTTCAATGCAGGATCGCGCTTTGCTTGTAAAGCTGAATTGCAAGAATGATGACTGTGCACATGTCGCTCTGCAGAAGTTCCCGACACTGAAGGGTTTGAAAAAAGGCGTTGGTCCGATGACTGCCGTGGGTCTGAAGAAAACGATTCGGAAATTCGAAAAGACAGTTCCTTTGACGTGCAACCTGGTAGAGGGAGGAAACAAACTGATTCAACGTCAGTGTAGGAGGAGAGAGTGGTGGTGTACAAACGTGTAGTGCACGGAGAATTGTTAGAACATTGGACATACCGCGAGCACGGTGCGTAAAATGCTACGAAACATCCTTCTTCGCTATGCGTTCAAAATTACTCTTGTGCACGAGTTGCTTCCTGTTGACCTGCCAGCAAGAGATACCTTTGCTTTAGAATTTCTTGCTTGCATGGAAGTGGACAATGATTGGCCGTCGAAGATTTTGTGAACAGACGAAGCCCACTCCCATCTGACAGGACATGTCAATACACAAAATTGTCGAATATGGGCAACAGAAAATTCAAACGCAAATCAACCAGCACCACTTCATCTTGAAATGGTAAGTCTGTGGTGCGGGTTTACGGTATCATTTATCATAGGGCTATATTTTACCTGTACCGTCACTAGTAATCGTCGTGTGTGTCTTTTGCGCAACCAGGTCATTCCAGCTCTCCAACAGCGTGGATGTGTGGATGAGATCATTTTTATGCAAGATGTTGCACCCCCGCACATTAGAAATCCAGTTAAGCAGCTGCTGAAGCGCCATTTCGGAAATGCTAGAATTATCACCCGCCATTTCCCTACAGCCTGGCCATCCTGATCACCTGATCTTAATCCGTGTTACTTCTGGCTGTGAGGCTGTCTGAAAGATGTTGTGTTCAGTGTTCCGATTGAAAACTTAGCTGCATTGAAGGCATGCATTGCGCAACACATTCTGAACGTGACCCCAGAAACACTTCGATCAATTGTAGAACATGCTGCTTATCGATTTCAATGTGTTGCAGGAAACGATGGACAGCCTACTGAACACGTTTAGCGCCAGTCACACGGAAATTAATAATCCGATTTGCTTTTGATTAATGCTTTTTTAGGCGGTTATTGGCCTCAGGACAATTAAAACCCGATGTCAGTGATGCTTTATATGCTGTTTTTGGTCTCAGGACAATTAACAACCGATTTTTCCCATCCGATGTTATATGACATTGCCGTTGAGGATGGACTTACGTAACTAACAATATCACACCTGTACACCCGTGCTCACTGAGTAGTACAGTTCGTTTAACGTCAAACGTGCACCTTAGGCATTGCTGTATGATTCATTTGTCATTTGTAGTCGACCACTATTAAATTATGATGCTTACAGTGCCATCTTGCTACTTTTGTAACTATTTTTCTTCTCCCATACGTTTTCCCCCTTCTCCGATAATATTCCGTTGCAATTTGACGTCATTCTGAGCAGTGGTGTTATTTCTACTGCGGTTTGAAAGTTTAACTTCAACTATAATCCCTCTGTACTTCCAGGGTATGAAACCGGTCGTCATACATTGAAAACACAATAAACAGCTGTTGCGGATTTGGACTCACTCAGTTTTAATATAGCCTATTTTACCATTCTGATTTTAAATTCTTTGATTGTCCTTCTCATTATGTACATAAATAACGTTTTTGTGGAGTGTATGGTAAAAATACAGTAGATGGGACTGTCGGGCGTTGGGTAGAGAACATTAAAACGTCAGGAAGGGCAGAAACTACACTCCTTGACAGGCCACGATAGGGACGTCCTCTCACAGCCACTGCTCCCAAGACGAGAAATCACATAAATGCCATTATTCGTGCAGCTTGCCGCGTCACAAGTCAACAATTTGCTCTGAAGCTGTCGGTGAGCATTGAATTGATACTCTGGGATATTCTCATGTCAGGTGCACTCAAGACCGTTTCCATGAATGCTCATTACAGACAAGATTCAAAGAAAAGTGATTTCAAGCGAACTCTTAGAGCAGTTTGAGGCCACGTCGGAAGCGCTTTGAAGATGGTGAGAGTGTAATTCATGCAGTGAAAACACGGCTACCCGTTCTGGGCACGAGCTCTTCACAACAGCGGTTACATGCTGCTACATAGTGCTAGCGCAAAGCCATTAACGTGGTGGAGACTATATAGGAAAATAGTACACGCCAAAGAAATGTTGACTGACATTGTTACCAAATTATAACTATTAAAAATAGATATGTTCAGAGAAAAATATTGTGGAACATTATTTACTAAACGACCCTCGTAATTTAAAACTTATGCATCTGGCACACATTACGTCGAACTCTTGTACAACTGTGATTCCAGTTGCATCTGTGCTACTAGAGTGTATGGGATTTGGTAAGAATGCACGGAGAAACTTACTTTAGTTTGTCAAAACGCTTCTTAGTATCTTTCCTATCAAACCTAATTATCTTGTTAATTGTTGCTGCTTTGTGTCTCCTAAAGCTGATGGGCTATGTCTCAGAACTGCACCAAACCAGGTTTTTCTTTCCAAACGTTCTTTATTAGGAAGAGTGTGAGGTATTTTATTTAACTGAAAAATGCTTCCTGTTGCTAACATGTGAAAGCTCCATTTCGTTCTAAATGGGTGCCTGTCTTCTCTAAAACTTTGGCATCTGTAACAGTTTTCTCATGAAAAATATTTATTTTATACGAGGGTATGCTGAAAAGCAGTGCCACCGACTTTTTTATTCTGTTCTCATAATCAGGTGAGGTATTACGTGTCGTGCATATTACTCAGTCGATCTTCACGCTTCGCTGACGCAAGTTGCAAACACTCTGCCGGTAGAGGGTCCGAATTGTAGTGTGTAACATGGCGATGTCTAACGTAACCACATCGGTGCATGAGAAACAGCGTGTTGTAATTGCGTTTCTAACGGCAGAAAACGTGTCTTCAAATGAAATCCGTAGAAGAATGAAAGCTGTGTGCTGTGATAGTGCCAGACCACACACAAGTAGTGCGACATCCGCAGCAATCAGACGCCTTGGGTTCACTGTCCACACAGTCCCGACTTGGTCCCATTACATTTTCATCTGCTATCAAAACTTAAAGAACACCTTCGAGGACTTCACTTCGACAGTGATGAAGCGTTGAAAGCAGATGTGATGTTGTGGCTCCATCAACAAAGTCGAACATTCTACAGTGCCGGTGTGAACAGACTGGACTCTCGATTGGAGAAATGTGTTCGTCGCCACTGTGAGCATATTGAGGAATAAATATGCGGACATGAAGAATGAAGATGTAGAATGTTAATAACGTTCGTTTTATTTAAAAAGCTTTAAGAGCTTTCACGCAAAAGATTCGGAGACATCACTCTTCAGCATGCCCTCATAAAATGTTCTGACTTCAGTGTTATACCATGGCAACCCATTTGGCATTGTGTGATAAAATCGTTCTTACGATATCGACAAATCTAGTCAATGTACAAGTTATTAAAATACATGTGACTCAAGTTTAATAAAAATGCTACCAGTATGTGAGGCTATATGACAAAAAGCATCAAGTACAGATACAGTGAGGTAAAAACCAATAGAAATAAGAACGGAGGAGGAAAAAACAAACAAGACAGTATAACACAGCAAAATGCACTCCACTATTGTCACTATGGCCAGTTAGTTCATATAACGCAGGGGCAGTGAGAATGCAGTACGCAGGCGGCGCTTTGGCAGGCTGGCTGCACACTTCTCCCACCATCTTGCTGTGCTGTCTGAGAGGAAATGGCGGTGGAACTGAAAACGCGCCGCTTAGACAACAGAACAGTCGCTCACAGAACACAGAATGCTTTACATGTAGCTTGTATTCATATTAGGATATATTAAGAAATTTGGAGAACCTTAGCTCCATGTCACGAAGAGCGGTACTATACTGTTACTGACTGTTAGCACAAGAGCATGCACCTACAGAAATAAAAGATTAAAATAAAACGGAGTTTGCAAACGCATTACGTCAGTAATATTGTGCAAGACAGGTTGCTCCAGATAAACGTCTTACATTTCAGTTGAGATATAAAAAAACCAAAAAAATGGTATTAGAACAAATAAGCCCTCGGTCACAAATATTAAGTCAAAATTGACCAGGTTTCGACGCTACTATGAGCGTCGTCTTCAAAATTAAACTAACTGTTCTAAAGCCTATTAGGTATATAATACATTAATAAAATTAAAGTTTGTGCTGACTGGAAAAAGATGCAGTACTTACAACTCATATTCTAAAAAAATCTAAGCCGGAAAGGCGACGTCATTAATAGTCGTAAATAAGATGGCGAGCCGCTAAGGGCTGCTCGTACTTGAGTGCACAAGGGTTGCAACAAGACTGAGGTGCCCACGTTAGAAAGTGTGGGCAAGTAAACATGGTGTTGCTACGAGCGCCATCTAGTAGCCGCAGAAACAACTAGGGTACTGTACATTTAAAATTAGACATATGAAATTGAGATGCAGCTGATTCAGGCATAACGTAAGCACTGATAATAATAGGATGAAGTTACATATTTATCTGCTTTAAACAGAAACACATTATGTAACGTAAAAGAATGTCAGTTATGACATACAAGAAAACAGAAAAGATGTAACGGGAAAACAACATTTCGGGAAACTGCATGAGGAAATCTGAATCAAAGATCAAGCAATGGCTTTATACAGTCGAAAAAGTTTTTATTTCGCAGCTGCAGCTTTTCGTTGAGAATGAGGCCATCATGACGAGAGAGATGTTTGAAAATCTCCAATTCCTCTAAAACATCTAACCTACGCCCCTTCTTTTCGGTATGCAGAATATTGCTATCGCCTATGGCTTTAGGCACTTGTCCAGTAATTAAGAGATGATCGGCAAAGGATGAATTTAGGGGACTGGTGCCGTTGTTTCTCAAAAGATGTTCTTTGTATCTGGTGGTGAAAGCACTTCCAGTTTGCCCTATACAATAGGAGGAGCAGGTATCACAGA